>NW_027476841.1:0-130961 GCF_051020955.1 Megalopta genalis
TTTGAAGCTAAACCTTCTATATCGCATTGAATTGAAACTAAATTATGTGTTTCGCGTGTATTTGAAGCTAAACATTCTGCATCGCATTGATTTGAAGCTAAATCATGTGTTTTGCTTGGTTTTGATGCTATCTAGTTTGTTTCGTCTGCATTTGAAGCTATATCACTTATATCCCAAGTGTTTGAAGCTAAATCATTTGTTTCGCATGGATCAGAAGCTAAATCTTCTATATCGCATTGATTTGAAGCTAAATCATGTGTTTCGCGTGGATTTGAAGCTCACTCGTTTGCTTCGTCTGCATTTGAAGCTATATCACTTATATCCCACGTGTTTGAAGCTAAATCATTTGTTTTGCATGGATTTGAAGCTAAACCTTCTACATCGCATTGATTTGAAGCTAAATCATGTGTTTCGCTTGGATTTGAAGCTATCTCTTTGTTTCGTCTGCATTTGAAGCTATATCACTTATATCGCATGTTTCTGATGCTGAATCATTTGTTTCGCATGGAATGAAGATAATCCTTCTACTTCGAATTGATTTGAAGCTAAATTATGTGCTTCGCATGGATTTGAAGCTAACTCGTTTGTTTCGTCTGCATTTGAAGCTATATCTATTATATCGCAAGTATCTGAAGCTATATCATTTGTGTCGCATGGATTTGAAGCTAAACCTTCTATATCGCATTGATTTGAAGCTAAATCATGTGTTTCGCGTGGATTTGAAGCTAAACCTTCTACGTCGCATTGATTTGAAGCTAAATCATGTGTTTCGCTTGGATTTGAAGCTATCTCTTTTGTTACGTCTGCATTTGACGCTCTATCACTTATATCGCATGTATCTGATGCTGAATCATTTGTGTCGCATGGATTTGAAACTAATCCTTCTACTTCGAATTGATTTGAAGCTAAATCATGTGTTTCGCATGGATATGAAGCTAACTCGTTTGTTTCTCCTGCATTTGAAGCTATATCACTTATATCACAACTATCTGATGTTCAATCATTTGTTTCGCATAGATTTGAATCTAATCCATCTACTTCGAAATGATTTGAAGCTAAATCATGTGCTTCGCATGGATTTGATGCTAACTCGTTTGTTTCGTCTGCATTTGAAGCTATATCTCTTATATCGCAAGTATCTGAAGCTATAACATTTGTGTCGCATGGATTTAAGCTAACTCGTTTGTTTCGCCTGCTTTTGAAGCTATATCACTTATATCCCAAGTGTTTGAAGCTAAATCATTTGCTTCGCATGGATTTGAAGTTAAACCTTCCACATCGCAATGATTTGAAGCTAAATCATGTGATTCGCTTGGATTTGGTGCTAACTCGTTTGTTTCGTTCGCATTTGAAGCTATATCACATATATCCCAAGCGTTTGAAAGTATATCATTTGTTCTAATGGATTTGAAGTTAAACCTTCTACATCGCAATGATTTGAAGCTAAATCGTGTGATTCGCTTGGATTTGGATCTAACTCGTTTATTTAGTCTGCATTTGAAGCTATATCACTTATATCGCAACTATCTGTTGTTAAATCATTTGTTTCGCATGGATTTGAAGCTAAACCTTCTACATCGCATTGATTTGAAGCTAAATCATGTGTTTGGCATGTATTTGACGCTAAACCTTCTACATGGCATTAATTTGAAGCTAAGTCATGTGTTTCGCTTGGATATGAAGCTAACTCGTTTGTTTCGTCTGAATTTGATGCTATATCTCTTATATCGCAAGTATCTGAAGCTAAATCTTTTGTGTCTCATGGATTTGAAGCGAAAGCTTCTACATAGCATTGATTTGAAGATTAATCATGTGCTTTGCGTGGCTTTGAAGCTAACTCGTTTGTGTTTCTCCTGCATTTGAAGCTATATCTCTTATATCGCAAGTATCTGAAGCTATATCATTTGTGTCGCATGGATTTGAAGCGAAAGCTTCTACATAGCATTGATTTGAAGATTAATCATGTGTTTTTGCGTGGCTTTGAAGCTAACTCGTTTGTGTTTCTCCTGCATTTGAAGCTCTATCTCTTATATCGCAAGTATCTGAAGCTATATCATTTGTGTCGCATGGATTTGAAGCTAAACCTTCTATATCGCATTGATTTGAAGCTAAATCATGTGTTTCGCATGGATTAGAAGCTAAACCTTCTATATCGCATTGAATTGAAGCTAAATTATGTGTTTCGCGTGTATTTGAAGCTAAACATTCTACATCGCATTGATTTGAAGCTAAATCATGTGTTTCGCTTGGATTTGAAGCTATCTCTTTTGTTTCGTCTGCATTTGAAGCTATATCACTTATATCGCATGTTTCTGATGCTGAATCATTTGTTTCGCATGGAATGAAGATAATCCTTCTACTTCGAATTGATTTGAAGCTAAATTATGTGCTTCGCATGGATTTGAAGCTAACTCGTTTGTTTCGTCTGCATTTGAAGCTATATCTATTATATCGCAACTATCTGATTTTATATCATTTGTGTCGCATGGATTTGAAGCTAAACCTTCTATATCGCATGATTTGTAGCGAAATCATGTGTTTCGCGTGGATTTGAAGCTAAACCTTCTACATCGCATTGATTTGAAGCTAAATCATGTTTTTCGCTTGGATTTGAAACTATCTCGTTTGTTTCGTCTGTATTTGAAGCTATATCACTTATACCGTAACTATCTGATGTTAAATCATTTGTTTCGCATGGATTTGAAGCTAATCCTTCTACTACGAATTGATTTGAAGCTAAATCATGTGCTTCGCATGGATTTGAAGCTAACTCTTTTGTTTCGTCTGCATTTGAAGCTATATCTCTTATATCGCAAGTATCTGAAGCTAAATCATTTGTATCGCAAGGATTTGAAGCTAATCCTTCTACTTCGAATTGATTTGAAGCTAAATCATGTGTTTGGTTTGGATACGAAGCTAACTCGTTTGTTACGTCGGAATTTGAAGCTATATCTCTTATAACGCAAGTATCTGAAGCTAAATCATATGTGTCTGATGGAGTTGAAGCTAAAGCTTCTACATAGCATCGATTTGAAGCTAAATCATGTGTTTCGCTTGGATTTGGAGCTATCTCGTTTGTTTCGTCTGCATTTGAAGCTATATCACTTATATCGCAACTATCTGATGTTAAATCATTTGTTTCGCATGGATTTGAAGCTAAACCTTCTACATCGCATTGATTTGAAGCATGATCATCTGTTTTGCATGGATATGAAGCTAACTCGTTTGTTTCGTCTGAATTTGAAGCTATATCACTTATATCGCAAGTATCTGAAGCTAAATCATTTGAGTCGCATGGATTTGAAGCTAAACCTTCTACATCGCATTGATTTGCAGCTAAATCATGTGTTTCGCATGGATTTGAATGTAACTCGTTTGTTTCTCCTGCATTTGAAGCTATATCACTTATATCACAACTATCTGATGTTCAATCATTTGTTTCGCATAGATTTGAATCTAATCCTTCTACTTCGAAATGATTTGAAGCTAAATCATGTGATTCGCTTGGATTTGGTGCTAACTCGTTTGTTTCCTTCGCATTTGAAGCTATATCACTTATATCGCAACTATCTGAAGTTACATCATTTGTTTCGCATGGATTTGAAGCTAAACCTTCTACATCGCATTGATTTGAAGCTAAATCATTTGTTTGGCGTGTATTTGACGCTAAACCTCCTACATCGCATTGATTTGAAGCTAAATCATGTGTTTCGCTTGTATTTGAAGCTATCTCGTTTGTTTCGCCTGCATTTGAAGCTACATCACTTATATCGCAACTATCTTATGTTAAATCATTTGTTTCGCATGGATTTGAAGCTAAACCTCCTACATCGCATTTATTTGCAGCTGAATCATTTGTTTCGCTTGGATATGAAGCTAACTCGTTTGATTCGTCTGCATCTGAAGCTATATCTCTTATATCGCAAGTATCTGAAGCTAAATCATTTGTATCGCATGGATATGAAGCTAATCCTCCTACATCGCATTGATTTGAAGCTAAATCATGTGTTTGGCTTGGATATGAAGCTAACTCGTTTGTTTCGTCTGAATTTGATGCTATATCTCTTATATCGCAAGTATCTGTAGCTAAATCTTTTGTGTCTCATGGATTTGAAGCGAAAGCTTCTACATAGCATTGATTTGCAGATTAATCATGTGTTTTTGCGTGGCTTTGAAGCTAACTCGTTTGTGTTTCTCCTGCATTTGAAGCTCTATCTCTTATATCGCAAGTATCTGAAGCTATATCATTTGTGTCGCATGGATTTGAAGCTAAACCTTCTATATCGCATTGATTTGAAGCTAAATCATGTGTTTCGCATGGATTTGAAGCTAAACCTTCTATATCGCATTGCATTGAAACTAAATTATGTGTTTCGCGTGTATTTGAAGCTAAACATTCTGCATCGCATTGATTTGAAGCTAAATCATGTGTTTTGCTTGGTTTTGATGCTATCTAGTTTGTTTCGTCTGCATTTGAAGCTATATCACTTACATCCCAAGTGTTTGAAGCTAAATCATTTGTTTCGCATGGATCAGAAGCTAAATCTTCTATATCGCATTGATTTGAAGCTAAATCATGTGTTTCGCGTGGATTTGAAGCTCACTCGTTTGCTTCGTCTGCATTTGAAGCTATATCACTTATATCCCACGTGTTTGAAGCTAAATCATTTGTTTTGCATGGATTTGAAGCTAAACCTTCTACATCGCATTGATTTGAAGCTAAATCATGTGTTTCGCTTGGATTTGAAGCTATCTCTTTTGTTTCGTCTGCATTTGAAGCTATATCACTTATATCGCATGTTTCTGATGCTGAATCATTTGTTTCGCATGGAATGAAGATAATCCTTCTACTTCGAATTGATTTGAAGCTAAATTATGTGCTTCGCATGGATTTGAAGCTAACTCGTTTGTTTCGTCTGCATTTGAAGCTATATCTATTATATCGCAAGTATCTGAAGCTATATCATTTGTGTCGCATGGATTTGAAGCTAAACCTTCTATATCGCATTGATTTGAAGCTAAATCATGTGTTTCGCGTGGATTTGAAGCTAAACCTTCTACGTCGCATTGATTTGAAGCTAAATCATGTGTTTCGCTTGGATTTGAAGCTATCTCTTTTGTTACGTCTGCATTTGACGCTCTATCACTTATATCGCATGTATCTGATGCTGAATCATTTGTGTCGCATGGATTTGAAACTAATCCTTCTACTTCGAATTGATTTGAAGCTAAATCATGTGTTTCGCATGGATATGAAGCTAACTCGTTTGTTTCTCCTGCATTTGAAGCTATATCACTTATATCACAACTATCTGATGTTCAATCATTTGTTTCGCATAGATTTGAATCTAATCCATCTACTTCGAAATGATTTGAAGCTAAATCATGTGCTTCGCATGGATTTGATGCTAACTCGTTTGTTTCGTCTGCATTTGAAGCTATATCTCTTATATCGCAAGTATCTGAAGCTATAACATTTGTGTCGCATGGATTTTAAGCTAACTCGTTTGTTTCGCCTGCTTTTGAAGCTATATCACTTATATCCCAAGTGTTTGAAGCTAAATCATTTGCTTCGCATGGATTTGAAGTTAAACCTTCCACATCGCAATGATTTGAAGCTAAATCATGTGATTCGCTTGGATTTGGTGCTAACTCGTTTGTTTCGTTCGCATTTGAAGCTATATCACATATATCCCAAGCGTTTGAAAGTATATCATTTGTTCTAATGGATTTGAAGTTAAACCTTCTACATCGCAATGATTTGAAGCTAAATCGTGTGATTCGCTTGGATTTGGATCTAACTCGTTTATTTAGTCTGCATTTGAAGCTATATCACTTATATCGCAACTATCTGTTGTTAAATCATTTGTTTCGCATGGATTTGAAGCTAAACCTTCTACATCGCATTGATTTGAAGCTAAATCATGTGTTTGGCATGTATTTGACGCTAAACCTTCTACATGGCATTAATTTGAAGCTAAGTCATGTGTTTCGCTTGGATATGAAGCTAACTCGTTTGTTTCGTCTGAATTTGATGCTATATCTCTTATATCGCAAGTATCTGAAGCTAAATCTTTTGTGTCTCATGGATTTGAAGCGAAAGCTTCTACATAGCATTGATTTGAAGATTAATCATGTGCTTTGCGTGGCTTTGAAGCTAACTCGTTTGTGTTTCTCCTGCATTTGAAGCTATATCTCTTATATCGCAAGTATCTGAAGCTATATCATTTGTGTCGCATGGATTTGAAGCGAAAGCTTCTACATAGCATTGATTTGAAGATTAATCATGTGTTTTTGCGTGGCTTTGAAGCTAACTCGTTTGTGTTTCTCCTGCATTTGAAGCTCTATCTCTTATATCGCAAGTATCTGAAGCTATATCATTTGTGTCGCATGGATTTGAAGCTAAACCTTCTATATCGCATTGATTTGAAGCTAAATCATGTGTTTCGCATGGATTAGAAGCTAAACCTTCTATATCGCATTGAATTGAAGCTAAATTATGTGTTTCGCGTGTATTTGAAGCTAAACATTCTACATCGCATTGATTTGAAGCTAAATCATGTGTTTCGCTTGGATTTGAAGCTATCTCTTTTGTTTCGTCTGCATTTGAAGCTATATCACTTATATCGCATGTTTCTGATGCTGAATCATTTGTTTCGCATGGAATGAAGATAATCCTTCTACTTCGAATTGATTTGAAGCTAAATTATGTGCTTCGCATGGATTTGAAGCTAACTCGTTTGTTTCGTCTGCATTTGAAGCTATATCTATTATATCGCAACTATCTGATTTTATATCATTTGTGTCGCATGGATTTGAAGCTAAACCTTCTATATCGCATTGATTTGTAGCGAAATCATGTGTTTCGCGTGGATTTGAAGCTAAACCTTCTACATCGCATTGATTTGAAGCTAAATCATGTTTTTCGCTTGGATTTGAAACTATCTCGTTTGTTTCGTCTGTATTTGAAGCTATATCACTTATACCGTAACTATCTGATGTTAAATCATTTGTTTCGCATGGATTTGAAGCTAATCCTTCTACTACGAATTGATTTGAAGCTAAATCATGTGCTTCGCATGGATTTGAAGCTAACTCTTTTGTTTCGTCTGCATTTGAAGCTATATCTCTTATATCGCAAGTATCTGAAGCTAAATCATTTGTATCGCAAGGATTTGAAGCTAATCCTTCTACTTCGAATTGATTTGAAGCTAAATCATGTGTTTGGTTTGGATACGAAGCTAACTCGTTTGTTACGTCGGAATTTGAAGCTATATCTCTTATAACGCAAGTATCTGAAGCTAAATCATATGTGTCTGATGGAGTTGAAGCTAAAGCTTCTACATAGCATCGATTTGAAGCTAAATCATGTGTTTCGCTTGGATTTGGAGCTATCTCGTTTGTTTCGTCTGCATTTGAAGCTATATCACTTATATCGCAACTATCTGATGTTAAATCATTTGTTTCGCATGGATTTGAAGCTAAACCTTCTACATCGCATTGATTTGAAGCATGATCATCTGTTTTGCATGGATATGAAGCTAACTCGTTTGTTTCGTCTGAATTTGAAGCTATATCACTTATATCGCAAGTATCTGAAGCTAAATCATTTGAGTCGCATGGATTTGAAGCTAAACCTTCTACATCGCATTGATTTGCAGCTAAATCATGTGTTTCGCATGGATTTGAATGTAACTCGTTTGTTTCTCCTGCATTTGAAGCTATATCACTTATATCACAACTATCTGATGTTCAATCATTTGTTTCGCATAGATTTGATTCTAATCCTTCTACTTCGAAATGATTTGAAGCTAAATCATGTGATTCGCTTGGATTTGGTGCTAACTCGTTTGTTTCCTTCGCATTTGAAGCTATATCACTTATATCGCAACTATCTGAAGTTAAATCATTTGTTTCGCATGGATTTGAAGCTAAACCTTCTACATCGCATTGATTTGAAGCTAAATCATTTGTTTGGCGTGTATTTGACGCTAAACCTCCTACATCGCATTGATTTGAAGCTAAATCATGTGTTTCGCTTGTATTTGAAGCTATCTCGTTTGTTTCGCCTGCATTTGAAGCTACATCACTTATATCGCAACTATCTTATGTTAAATCATTTGTTTCGCATGGATTTGAAGCTAAACCTCCTACATCGCATTTATTTGCAGCTGAATCATTTGTTTCGCTTGGATATGAAGCTAACTCGTTTGATTCGTCTGCATCTGAAGCTATATCTCTTATATCGCAAGTATCTGAAGCTAAATCATTTGTATCGCATGGATATGAAGCTAATCCTCCTACATCGCATTGATTTGAAGCTAAATCATGTGTTTGGCTTGGATATGAAGCTAACTCGTTTGTTTCGTCTGAATTTGATGCTATATCTCTTATATCGCAAGTATCTGTAGCTAAATCTTTTGTGTCTCATGGATTTGAAGCGAAAGCTTCTACATAGCATTGATTTGCAGATTAATCATGTGTTTTTGCGTGGCTTTGAAGCTAACTCGTTTGTGTTTCTCCTGCATTTGAAGCTCTATCTCTTATATCGCAAGTATCTGAAGCTATATCATTTGTGTCGCATGGATTTGAAGCTAAACCTTCTATATCGCATTGATTTGAAGCTAAATCATGTGTTTCGCATGGATTTGAAGCTAAACCTTCTATATCGCATTGCATTGAAACTAAATTATGTGTTTCGCGTGTATTTGAAGCTAAACATTCTGCATCGCATTGATTTGAAGCTAAATCATGTGTTTTGCTTGGTTTTGATGCTATCTAGTTTGTTTCGTCTGCATTTGAAGCTATATCACTTACATCCCAAGTGTTTGAAGCTAAATCATTTGTTTCGCATGGATCAGAAGCTAAATCTTCTATATCGCATTGATTTGAAGCTAAATCATGTGTTTCGCGTGGATTTGAAGCTCACTCGTTTGCTTCGTCTGCATTTGAAGCTATATCACTTATATCCCACGTGTTTGAAGCTAAATCATTTGTTTTGCATGGATTTGAAGCTAAACCTTCTACATCGCATTGATTTGAAGCTAAATCATGTGTTTCGCTTGGATTTGAAGCTATCTCTTTTGTTTCGTCTGCATTTGAAGCTATATCACTTATATCGCATGTTTCTGATGCTGAATCATTTGTTTCGCATGGAATGAAGATAATCCTTCTACTTCGAATTGATTTGAAGCTAAATTATGTGCTTCGCATGGATTTGAAGCTAACTCGTTTGTTTCGTCTGCATTTGAAGCTATATCTATTATATCGCAAGTATCTGAAGCTATATCATTTGTGTCGCATGGATTTGAAGCTAAACCTTCTATATCGCATTGATTTGAAGCTAAATCATGTGTTTCGCGTGGATTTGAAGCTAAACCTTCTACGTCGCATTGATTTGAAGCTAAATCATGTGTTTCGCTTGGATTTGAAGCTATCTCTTTTGTTACGTCTGCATTTGACGCTCTATCACTTATATCGCATGTATCTGATGCTGAATCATTTGTGTCGCATGGATTTGAAACTAATCCTTCTACTTCGAATTGATTTGAAGCTAAATCATGTGTTTCGCATGGATATGAAGCTAACTCGTTTGTTTCTCCTGCATTTGAAGCTATATCACTTATATCACAACTATCTGATGTTCAATCATTTGTTTCGCATAGATTTGAATCTAATCCATCTACTTCGAAATGATTTGAAGCTAAATCATGTGCTTCGCATGGATTTGATGCTAACTCGTTTGTTTCGTCTGCATTTGAAGCTATATCTCTTATATCGCAAGTATCTGAAGCTATAACATTTGTGTCGCATGGATTTTAAGCTAACTCGTTTGTTTCGCCTGCTTTTGAAGCTATATCACTTATATCCCAAGTGTTTGAAGCTAAATCATTTGCTTCGCATGGATTTGAAGTTAAACCTTCCACATCGCAATGATTTGAAGCTAAATCATGTGATTCGCTTGGATTTGGTGCTAACTCGTTTGTTTCGTTCGCATTTGAAGCTATATCACATATATCCCAAGCGTTTGAAAGTATATCATTTGTTCTAATGGATTTGAAGTTAAACCTTCTACATCGCAATGATTTGAAGCTAAATCGTGTGATTCGCTTGGATTTGGATCTAACTCGTTTATTTAGTCTGCATTTGAAGCTATATCACTTATATCGCAACTATCTGTTGTTAAATCATTTGTTTCGCATGGATTTGAAGCTAAACCTTCTACATCGCATTGATTTGAAGCTAAATCATGTGTTTGGCATGTATTTGACGCTAAACCTTCTACATGGCATTAATTTGAAGCTAAGTCATGTGTTTCGCTTGGATATGAAGCTAACTCGTTTGTTTCGTCTGAATTTGATGCTATATCTCTTATATCGCAAGTATCTGAAGCTAAATCTTTTGTGTCTCATGGATTTGAAGCGAAAGCTTCTACATAGCATTGATTTGAAGATTAATCATGTGCTTTGCGTGGCTTTGAAGCTAACTCGTTTGTGTTTCTCCTGCATTTGAAGCTATATCTCTTATATCGCAAGTATCTGAAGCTATATCATTTGTGTCGCATGGATTTGAAGCGAAAGCTTCTACATAGCATTGATTTGAAGATTAATCATGTGTTTTTGCGTGGCTTTGAAGCTAACTCGTTTGTGTTTCTCCTGCATTTGAAGCTCTATCTCTTATATCGCAAGTATCTGAAGCTATATCATTTGTGTCGCATGGATTTGAAGCTAAACCTTCTATATCGCATTGATTTGAAGCTAAATCATGTGTTTCGCATGGATTAGAAGCTAAACCTTCTATATCGCATTGAATTGAAGCTAAATTATGTGTTTCGCGTGTATTTGAAGCTAAACATTCTACATCGCATTGATTTGAAGCTAAATCATGTGTTTCGCTTGGATTTGAAGCTATCTCTTTTGTTTCGTCTGCATTTGAAGCTATATCACTTATATCGCATGTTTCTGATGCTGAATCATTTGTTTCGCATGGAATGAAGATAATCCTTCTACTTCGAATTGATTTGAAGCTAAATTATGTGCTTCGCATGGATTTGAAGCTAACTCGTTTGTTTCGTCTGCATTTGAAGCTATATCTATTATATCGCAACTATCTGATTTTATATCATTTGTGTCGCATGGATTTGAAGCTAAACCTTCTATATCGCATTGATTTGTAGCGAAATCATGTGTTTCGCGTGGATTTGAAGCTAAACCTTCTACATCGCATTGATTTGAAGCTAAATCATGTTTTTCGCTTGGATTTGAAACTATCTCGTTTGTTTCGTCTGTATTTGAAGCTATATCACTTATACCGTAACTATCTGATGTTAAATCATTTGTTTCGCATGGATTTGAAGCTAATCCTTCTACTACGAATTGATTTGAAGCTAAATCATGTGCTTCGCATGGATTTGAAGCTAACTCTTTTGTTTCGTCTGCATTTGAAGCTATATCTCTTATATCGCAAGTATCTGAAGCTAAATCATTTGTATCGCAAGGATTTGAAGCTAATCCTTCTACTTCGAATTGATTTGAAGCTAAATCATGTGTTTGGTTTGGATACGAAGCTAACTCGTTTGTTACGTCGGAATTTGAAGCTATATCTCTTATAACGCAAGTATCTGAAGCTAAATCATATGTGTCTGATGGAGTTGAAGCTAAAGCTTCTACATAGCATCGATTTGAAGCTAAATCATGTGTTTCGCTTGGATTTGGAGCTATCTCGTTTGTTTCGTCTGCATTTGAAGCTATATCACTTATATCGCAACTATCTGATGTTAAATCATTTGTTTCGCATGGATTTGAAGCTAAACCTTCTACATCGCATTGATTTGAAGCATGATCATCTGTTTTGCATGGATATGAAGCTAACTCGTTTGTTTCGTCTGAATTTGAAGCTATATCACTTATATCGCAAGTATCTGAAGCTAAATCATTTGAGTCGCATGGATTTGAAGCTAAACCTTCTACATCGCATTGATTTGCAGCTAAATCATGTGTTTCGCATGGATTTGAATGTAACTCGTTTGTTTCTCCTGCATTTGAAGCTATATCACTTATATCACAACTATCTGATGTTCAATCATTTGTTTCGCATAGATTTGAATCTAATCCTTCTACTTCGAAATGATTTGAAGCTAAATCATGTGATTCGCTTGGATTTGGTGCTAACTCGTTTGTTTCCTTCGCATTTGAAGCTATATCACTTATATCGCAACTATCTGAAGTTAAATCATTTGTTTCGCATGGATTTGAAGCTAAACCTTCTACATCGCATTGATTTGAAGCTAAATCATTTGTTTGGCGTGTATTTGACGCTAAACCTCCTACATCGCATTGATTTGAAGCTAAATCATGTGTTTCGCTTGTATTTGAAGCTATCTCGTTTGTTTCGCCTGCATTTGAAGCTACATCACTTATATCGCAACTATCTTATGTTAAATCATTTGTTTCGCATGGATTTGAAGCTAAACCTCCTACATCGCATTTATTTGCAGCTGAATCATTTGTTTCGCTTGGATATGAAGCTAACTCGTTTGATTCGTCTGCATCTGAAGCTATATCTCTTATATCGCAAGTATCTGAAGCTAAATCATTTGTATCGCATGGATATGAAGCTAATCCTCCTACATCGCATTGATTTGAAGCTAAATCATGTGTTTGGCTTGGATATGAAGCTAACTCGTTTGTTTCGTCTGAATTTGATGCTATATCTCTTATATCGCAAGTATCTGTAGCTAAATCTTTTGTGTCTCATGGATTTGAAGCGAAAGCTTCTACATAGCATTGATTTGCAGATTAATCATGTGTTTTTGCGTGGCTTTGAAGCTAACTCGTTTGTGTTTCTCCTGCATTTGAAGCTCTATCTCTTATATCGCAAGTATCTGAAGCTATATCATTTGTGTCGCATGGATTTGAAGCTAAACCTTCTATATCGCATTGATTTGAAGCTAAATCATGTGTTTCGCATGGATTTGAAGCTAAACCTTCTATATCGCATTGCATTGAAACTAAATTATGTGTTTCGCGTGTATTTGAAGCTAAACATTCTGCATCGCATTGATTTGAAGCTAAATCATGTGTTTTGCTTGGTTTTGATGCTATCTAGTTTGTTTCGTCTGCATTTGAAGCTATATCACTTACATCCCAAGTGTTTGAAGCTAAATCATTTGTTTCGCATGGATCAGAAGCTAAATCTTCTATATCGCATTGATTTGAAGCTAAATCATGTGTTTCGCGTGGATTTGAAGCTCACTCGTTTGCTTCGTCTGCATTTGAAGCTATATCACTTATATCCCACGTGTTTGAAGCTAAATCATTTGTTTTGCATGGATTTGAAGCTAAACCTTCTACATCGCATTGATTTGAAGCTAAATCATGTGTTTCGCTTGGATTTGAAGCTATCTCTTTTGTTTCGTCTGCATTTGAAGCTATATCACTTATATCGCATGTTTCTGATGCTGAATCATTTGTTTCGCATGGAATGAAGATAATCCTTCTACTTCGAATTGATTTGAAGCTAAATTATGTGCTTCGCATGGATTTGAAGCTAACTCGTTTGTTTCGTCTGCATTTGAAGCTATATCTATTATATCGCAAGTATCTGAAGCTATATCATTTGTGTCGCATGGATTTGAAGCTAAACCTTCTATATCGCATTGATTTGAAGCTAAATCATGTGTTTCGCGTGGATTTGAAGCTAAACCTTCTACGTCGCATTGATTTGAAGCTAAATCATGTGTTTCGCTTGGATTTGAAGCTATCTCTTTTGTTACGTCTGCATTTGACGCTCTATCACTTATATCGCATGTATCTGATGCTGAATCATTTGTGTCGCATGGATTTGAAACTAATCCTTCTACTTCGAATTGATTTGAAGCTAAATCATGTGTTTCGCATGGATATGAAGCTAACTCGTTTGTTTCTCCTGCATTTGAAGCTATATCACTTATATCACAACTATCTGATGTTCAATCATTTGTTTCGCATAGATTTGAATCTAATCCATCTACTTCGAAATGATTTGAAGCTAAATCATGTGCTTCGCATGGATTTGATGCTAACTCGTTTGTTTCGTCTGCATTTGAAGCTATATCTCTTATATCGCAAGTATCTGAAGCTATAACATTTGTGTCGCATGGATTTTAAGCTAACTCGTTTGTTTCGCCTGCTTTTGAAGCTATATCACTTATATCCCAAGTGTTTGAAGCTAAATCATTTGCTTCGCATGGATTTGAAGTTAAACCTTCCACATCGCAATGATTTGAAGCTAAATCATGTGATTCGCTTGGATTTGGTGCTAACTCGTTTGTTTCGTTCGCATTTGAAGCTATATCACATATATCCCAAGCGTTTGAAAGTATATCATTTGTTCTAATGGATTTGAAGTTAAACCTTCTACATCGCAATGATTTGAAGCTAAATCGTGTGATTCGCTTGGATTTGGATCTAACTCGTTTATTTAGTCTGCATTTGAAGCTATATCACTTATATCGCAACTATCTGTTGTTAAATCATTTGTTTCGCATGGATTTGAAGCTAAACCTTCTACATCGCATTGATTTGAAGCTAAATCATGTGTTTGGCATGTATTTGACGCTAAACCTTCTACATGGCATTAATTTGAAGCTAAGTCATGTGTTTCGCTTGGATATGAAGCTAACTCGTTTGTTTCGTCTGAATTTGATGCTATATCTCTTATATCGCAAGTATCTGAAGCTAAATCTTTTGTGTCTCATGGATTTGAAGCGAAAGCTTCTACATAGCATTGATTTGAAGATTAATCATGTGCTTTGCGTGGCTTTGAAGCTAACTCGTTTGTGTTTCTCCTGCATTTGAAGCTATATCTCTTATATCGCAAGTATCTGAAGCTATATCATTTGTGTCGCATGGATTTGAAGCGAAAGCTTCTACATAGCATTGATTTGAAGATTAATCATGTGTTTTTGCGTGGCTTTGAAGCTAACTCGTTTGTGTTTCTCCTGCATTTGAAGCTCTATCTCTTATATCGCAAGTATCTGAAGCTATATCATTTGTGTCGCATGGATTTGAAGCTAAACCTTCTATATCGCATTGATTTGAAGCTAAATCATGTGTTTCGCATGGATTAGAAGCTAAACCTTCTATATCGCATTGAATTGAAGCTAAATTATGTGTTTCGCGTGTATTTGAAGCTAAACATTCTACATCGCATTGATTTGAAGCTAAATCATGTGTTTTGCTTGGATTTGATGCTATCTAGTTTGTTTCGTCTGCATTTGAAGCTATATCACTTATATCCCAAGTGTTTGAAGCTAAATCATTTGTTTCGCATGGATCTGAAGCTAAATCTTCTATATCGCATTGATTTGAAGCTAAATCATGTGTTTCGCGTGGATTTGAAGCTCACTCGTTTGCTTCGTCTGCATTTGAAGCTATATCACTTATATCCCACGTGTTTGAAGCTAAATCATTTGTTTTGCATGGATTTGAAGCTAAACCTTCTACATCGCATTGATTTGAAGCTAAATCATGTGTTTCGCTTGGATTTGAAGCTATCTCTTTTGTTTCGTCTGCATTTGAAGCTATATCACTTATATCGCATGTTTCTGATGCTGAATCATTTGTTTCGCATGGAATGAAGATAATCCTTCTACTTCGAATTGATTTGAAGCTAAATTATGTGCTTCGCATGGATTTGAAGCTAACTCGTTTGTTTCGTCTGCATTTGAAGCTATATCTATTATATCGCAACTATCTGATTTTATATCATTTGTGTCGCATGGATTTGAAGCTAAACCTTCTATATCGCATTGATTTGTAGCGAAATCATGTGTTTCGCGTGGATTTGAAGCTAAACCTTCTACATCGCATTGATTTGAAGCTAAATCATGTTTTTCGCTTGGATTTGAAACTATCTCGTTTGTTTCGTCTGTATTTGAAGCTATATCACTTATACCGTAACTATCTGATGTTAAGTCATTTGTTTCGCATGGATTTGAAGCTAATCCTTCTACTACGAATTGATTTGAAGCTAAATCATGTGCTTCGCATGGATTTGAAGCTAACTCTTTTGTTTCGTCTGCATTTGAAGCTATATCTCTTATATCGCAAGTATCTGAAGCTAAATCATTTGTATCGCAAGGATTTGAAGCTAATCCTTCTACTTCGAATTGATTTGAAGCTAAATCATGTGTTTGGTTTGGATACGAAGCTAACTCGTTTGTTACGTCGGAATTTGAAGCTATATCTCTTATAACGCAAGTATCTGAAGCTAAATCATATGTGTCTGATGGAGTTGAAGCTAAAGCTTCTACATAGCATCGATTTGAAGCTAAATCATGTGTTTCGCTTGGATTTGGAGCTATCTCGTTTGTTTCGTCTGCATTTGAAGCTATATCACTTATATCGCAACTATCTGATGTTAAATCATTTGTTTCGCATGGATTTGAAGCTAATCCTTCTACTTCGAAATGATTTGAAGCTAAATCATGTGCTTCGCATGGATTTGATGCTAACTCGTTTGTTTCGTCTGCAATTGAAGCTATATCTCTTATATCGCAAGTATCTGAAGCTATATCATTTGTGTCGCATGGATTTTAAGCTAACTCGTTTGTTTCGCCTGCTTTTGAAGCTATATCACTTATATCCCAAGTGTTTGAAGCTAAATCATTTGCTTCGCATGGATTTGAAGTTAAACCTTCCACATCGCAATGATTTGAAGCTAAATCATGTGATTCGCTTGGATTTGGTGCTAACTCGTTTGTTTCGTTCGCATTTGAAGCTATATCACTTATATCGCAACTATCTGATGTTAAATCATTTGTTTCGCATGGATTTGAAGCTAAACCTTCTACATCGCATTGATTTGCAGCTAAATCATGTGTTTCGCATGGATTTGAATGTAACTCGTTTGTTTCTCCTGCATTTGAAGCTATATCACTTATATCACAACTATCTGATGTTCAATCATTTGTTTCGCATAGATTTGAATCTAATCCTTCTACTTCGAAATGATTTGAAGCTAAATCATGTGCTTCGCATGGATTTGATGCTAACTCGTTTGTTTCGTCTGCATTTGAAGCTATATCTCTTATATCGCAAGTATCTGAAGCTATATCATTTGTGTCGCATGGATTTTAAGCTAACTCGTTTGTTTCGCCTGCTTTTGAAGCTATATCACTTATATCCCAAGTGTTTGAAGCTAAATCATTTGCTTCGCATGGATTTGAAGTTAAACCTTCCACATCGCAATGATTTGAAGCTAAATCATGTGATTCGCTTGGATTTGGTGCTAACTCGTTTGTTTCCTTCGCATTTGAAGCTATATCACTTATATCGCAACTATCTGAAGTTAAATCATTTGTTTCGCATGGATTTGAAGCTAAACCTTCTACATCGCATTGATTTGAAGCTAAATCATTTGTTTGGCGTGTATTTGACGCTAAACCTCCTACATCGCATTGATTTGAAGCTGAATCATGTGTTTCGCTTGTATTTGAAGCTATCTCGTTTGTTTCGCCTGCATTTGAAGCTACATCACTTATATCGCAACTATCTTATGTTAAATCATTTGTTTCGCATGGATTTGAAGCTAAACCTCCTACATCGCATTTATTTGCAGCTGAATCATTTGTTTCGCTTGGATATGAAGCTAACTCGTTTGATTCGTCTGCATCTGAAGCTATATCTCTTATATCGCAAGTATCTGAAGCTAAATCATTTGTATCGCATGGATATGAAGCTAATCCTCCTACATCGCATTGATTTGAAGCTAAATCATGTGTTTGGCTTGGATATGAAGCTAACTCGTTTGTTTCGTCTGAATTTGATGCTATATCTCTTATATCGCAAGTATCTGTAGCTAAATCTTTTGTGTCTCATGGATTTGAAGCGAAAGCTTCTACATAGCATTGATTTGAAGATTAATCATGTGTTTTTGCGTGGCTTTGAAGCTAACTCGTTTGTGTTTCTCCTGCATTTGAAGCTCTATCTCTTATATCGCAAGTATCTGAAGCTATATCATTTGTGTCGCATGGATTTGAAGCTAAACCTTCTATATCGCATTGATTTGAAGCTAAATCATGTGTTTCGCATGGATTTGAAGCTAAACCTTCTATATCGCATTGAATTGAAACTAAATTATGTGTTTCGCGTGTATTTGAAGCTAAACATTCTGCATCGCATTGATTTGAAGCTAAATCATGTGTTTTGCTTGGTTTTGATGCTATCTAGTTTGTTTCGTCTGCATTTGAAGCTATATCACTTATATCCCACGTGTTTGAAGCTAAATCATTTGTTTTGCATGGATTTGAAGCTAAACCTTCTACATCGCATTGATTTGAAGCTAAATCATGTGTTTCGCTTGGATTTGAAGCTATCTCTTTTGTTTCGTCTGCATTTGAAGCTATATCACTTATATCGCATGTTTCTGATGCTGAATCATTTGTTTCGCATGGAATGAAGATAATCCTTCTACTTCGAATTGATTTGAAGCTAAATTATGTGCTTCGCATGGATTTGAAGCTAACTCGTTTGTTTCGTCTGCATTTGAAGCTATATCTATTATATCGCAAGTATCTGAAGCTATATCATTTGTGTCGCATGGATTTGAAGCTAAACCTTCTATATCGCATTGATTTGAAGCTAAATCATGTGTTTCGCGTGGATTTGAAGCTAAACCTTCTACGTCGCATTGATTTGAAGCTAAATCATGTGTTTCGCTTGGATTTGAAGCTATCTCTTTTGTTACGTCTGCATTTGACGCTCTATCACTTATATCGCATGTATCTGATGCTGAATCATTTGTGTCGCATGGATTTGAAACTAATCCTTCTACTTCGAATTGATTTGAAGCTAAATCATGTGTTTCGCATGGATATGAAGCTAACTCGTTTGTTTCTCCTGCATTTGAAGCTATATCACTTATATCACAACTATCTGATGTTCAATCATTTGTTTCGCATAGATTTGAATCTAATCCATCTACTTCGAAATGATTTGAAGCTAAATCATGTGCTTCGCATGGATTTGAAGCTAACTCGTTTGTTTCGTCTGCATTTGAAGCTATATCTATTATATCGCAAGTATCTGAAGCTATATCATTTGTGTCGCATGGATTTGAAGCTAAACCTTCTATATCGCATTGATTTGAAGCTAAATCATGTGTTTCGCGTGGATTTGAAGCTAAACCTTCTACGTCGCATTGATTTGAAGCTAAATCATGTGTTTCGCTTGGATTTGAAGCTATCTCTTTTGTTTCGTCTGCATTGGAAGCTATTTCACTTATATCGCATGTATCTGATGCTAAATCATTTGTGTCGCATGGATTTGAAGCTAAACCTTCTATATCGCATTGATTTGAAGTTAAATCATGTGTTTCGCGTGGATTTGAAGCTAAACCTTCTACATCGCATTGATTTGAAGCTAAATCATGTGTTTCGCTTGGATTTGAAGCTATCTCGTTTGTTTCGTCTGCATTTGAAGCTATATCTCTTATATCGCAAGTATCTGAAGCTATATCGTTTGTGTCGCATGGATTTGAAGCTAAACATACTATATCGCATTGATTTGAAGCTAAATCATGTGTTTCGCGTGGATTTGAAGCTAAACCTTCTACATCGCATTGATTTGAAGCTAAATCATGTGTTTCGCATGGATTTGAATCTAACTCGTTGTTTTCGTCTGCATTTGAAGCTATATCACTTATATCTCAAGTGTTTGAAGCTAAATCATTTTTTTCGCATGGATTTGAAGCTAAACCTTCTACATCGCAGTGATTTAAAGCTAAATCATGTGTATCGCTTGGATATGAAGCTAACTCGTTTGATTCGTCTGCATTGGAAGCTATTTCACTTATATCGCATGTATCTGATGCTAAATCATTTGTGTCGCATGGATTTGAAGCTAAACCTTCTATATCGCATTGATTTGAAGTTAAATCATGTGTTTCGCGTGGATTTGAAGCTAAACCTTCTACATCGCATTGATTTGAAGCTAAATCATGTGTTTCGCTTGGATTTGAAACTATCTCGTTTGTTTCGTCTGCATTTGAAGCTATATCTCTTATATCGCAAGTATCTGAAGCTATATCATTTGTGTCGCATGGATTTGAAGCTAAACATACTATATCGCATTGATTTGAAGCTAAATCATGTGTTTCGCGTGGATTTGAAGCTAAACCTTCTACATCGCATTGATTTGAAGCTAAATCATGTGTTTCGCTTGGATTTGAAACTATCTCGTTTGTTTCGTCTGCATTTGAAGCTATATCACTTATATCGCAACTATCTGATGTTAAATCATTTGTTTCGCATGGATTTGAATCTAACTCGTTGTTTTCGTCTGCATTTGAAGCTATATCACTTATATCCCAAGTGTTTGAAGCTAAATCGTGTGCTTCGCATGGATTTGAAGCTAACTCGTTTGTTTCGTCTGCATTTGAAGCTACAACTCTTATATCGCAAGTATCTGAAGCTATATCATTTGTGTCGCATGGATTTGAAGCTAAACCTTCTATATGGCATTGATTTGAAGCTAAATCATGTGTTTCGCGTGCATTTGAAGATAAACCTTCTACATCGCATTGATTTGAAGCTAAATCATTTGTTTCGCTTCGATTTGAAGCTATCTCGTTTGTTTCGTCTGCATTTGAAGCTATATCTCTTATATGGCAAGTATCTGTCGCTATATCATTTGTGTCGCATGGATTTGAAGCTAAACCTTCTATATGGCATTGTTTTGAAGCTAAATCATGTGTTTCGCGTGGATTTGAAGCTAACCCTTCTACATCGCATTGATTTGAAGCTAAATCATGTGTTTCGCTTGGATTTGAAGCTATCTCTTTTGTTTCGTCTGCATTAGAAGCTATATCACTTATATAGCATGTTTCTGATGCTGAATCATTTGTATCGCATGGAATGAAGATAATCCTTCTACTTCGAATTGATTTGAAGCTAAATCATGTGCTTCGCATGGGTTTGAAGCTAACTCGTTTGTTTCGTCTGCATTTGAAGCTATATCTATTATATCGCAAGTATCTGAATCTATATCATTTGTGTCGCATGGATTTGAAGCTAAACCTTCTATATCGCATTGATTTGAAGCTAAATCATGTGTTTCCCGTGGATTTGAAGCTAACTCGTTTGTTTCGTCTGCATTTGAAGCTATATCACTTATATCCCAAGTGTTTGAAGCTAAATCATTTGCTTCGCATGGATTTGAATTTAAACCTTCCACATCGCAATGATTTGAAGCTAAATCATGTGATTCGCTTGGATTTGGTGCTAACTCGTTTATTTCGTCTGCATTTGAAGCTATATCGCTTATATCGCAACTATCTGATGTTAAATTATTTGTTTCGCATGGATTTGAAGCTAAACCTTCTACATCGCATTGATTTGAAGCTAAATCATGTGTTTCGCTTGGATTTGAAACTATCTCGTTTGTTTCGTCTGCATTTGAAGCTATATCACTTATATCGCAACTATCTGATGTTAAATCATTTGTTTCGCATGGATTTGAATCTAACTCGTTGTTTTCGTCTGCATTTGAAGCTCTATCACTTATATCCCAAGTGTTTGAAGCTAAATCATTTGTTTCGCATGCATTTGAAGCTAAACTTTCTACATAGCATTGATTTGAAGCTTAATCACGTGTTTTGTATGGATTTGTAGCTAACTCGTTTGTTTCCTCTGCATTTGAAGCTATATCACTTATTACGCAAGTATTTGAAGCTTATTCATTTGTGTCGCATGGATTTGAAGCTAAACCTTCTACATACCGTTGATTTGAAGATTAATCATGCGTTTTGCATGGATTTGAATCTAACTCGTTTGTTTCTCCTGTATTTGAAGCTATATCACTTAAATCGCATGTAGCTGACACTAAATCATTTGTATCGCATAGATTTGAAGCTAATCCTTCTACTTCGAATTGATTTGAAGCTAAATCATGTGCTTCGCATGGATATGAAGCTAACTCATTGTTTCGTCTGCATTTGAAGCTATACCACTTATATCGCAACTATCTGATGTTAAATCATTTGTTTCGCATGGATTTGAAGCTATATCACTTATATCCCAAGTGTTTGCAGCTACATCATTTGTTTCGCATGGATTTGAAGTTAAACCTTCTATATCGCTTTGAATAGAAGCTAAATCATGTGTTTGGCGTGTATTTGAGGCTAAACCTTCTACGTCGCATTGATTTGAAGCTAAGTCATGTGTTTCGCTTGGATTTGAAGCTATCTCGTTTTTTTCGTCTGCATTTGAAGCTATATCACTTATATCCCAAGTGTTTGAAGCTAAATCATTTGCTTCGCATGGATTTGAAGTTAAACCTTCCACATCGCAATGATTTGAATCCTTCTACTTCGAATTGACTTGAAGCTAAATCATGTGCTTCGCATGGTTTTGAAGCTAACTCGTTTGTTCGGTCAGCATTTGACGCGATATCTCTTATAACGAAAGTATCTGAAGCTATATCATTTGTGACGCATGGATTTGAAGCTAAACCTTCTATGTGGCATTGATTTGAAGCTAAATCATGTGTTCCGCGTGGATTTCAAGCTAAACCTTCTGCATCGCATTGATTTGAAGCTAAATCATGTGTTTCGCTTGGATTTGAAACTATCTCGTTTGTTTCGTCTGCATTTGAAGCTATATCACTTATATCGCAACTATCTGATGTTAAATCATTTGTTTCGCATGGATTTGAAGTTAAACTTTCTACATCGCATTGATTTGAAGCTAAATCATGTGTTTCGCTTGGATTTGAAGCTATCACTTTTGTTTCTCCTGCATTTGAAGTTATATCACTTATATCGCATGTATCTGATGCTAAATCATTTGTATCGCATAGATTTGAAGCTAATCCTTCTACTCCGAATTGATTTGTGAGCTAAATCATGTGCTTCGCATGGTTTTGAAGCTAACTCGTTTGTTCGGTCAGCATTTGACGCTATATCTATTATATAGAAAGTATCTGAAACTATATCACTTGTGACGCATGGATTTGAAGCTAAACCTTCTATATGGCATTGATTTGAAGCTAAATCATGTGTTTCGCGTGAATTTCAAGCTAAACCTTCTGCATCGCATTGATTTGAAGCTAAATCATGTGTTTCGCTTGGATTTGAAGCTATCTCGTTTGTTTCGTCTGCATTTGAAGCTATATAACTTATATCGCAACTATCTGATGTTAAATCATTTGCTTCGCATGGATTTGAAGCTAAACCTTCTACATCGCATTGATTTGAAGCTAAATCATGTGTTTCGCTTGGATTTGAAACTATCTCGTTTGTTTCGTCTGCATTTGAAGCTATATCACTTATATCGCAACTATCTGATGTTAAATCATTTGTTTCGCATGGATTTGAAGTTAAATCTTCCACATCGCAATGATTTGAAGCTAAATCATGTGATTCGCTTGGATTTGGAGCTAACTCGTTTATTTTGTCTGCATTTGAAGCTATATCACTTATATCGCAACTATCTGATGTTAAATCATTTGCTTCGCATGGATTTGAAGCTAAACCTTCTACATCGCATTGATTTGACGCTAAATCATGTGTTTCGCTTGGATTTGAAACTATCTCGTTTGTTTCGTCTGCATTTGAAGCTATATCACTTATATCGCAACTATCTGATGTTAAATCATTTGTTTCGCATGGATTTGAAGTTAAACTTTCTACATCGCATTGATTTGAAGCTAAATCATGTGTTTCGCTTGGATTTGAAGCTATCACTTTTGTTTCTCCTGCATTTGAAGTTATATCACTTATATCGCATGTATCTGATGCTAAATCATTTGTATCGCATAGATTTGAAGCTAATCCTTCTACTCCGAATTGATTTGTGAGCTAAATCATGTGCTTCGCATGGTTTTGAAGCTAACTCGTTTGTTCGGTCAGCATTTGACGCTATATCTATTATATAGAAAGTATCTGACGCTATATCATTTGTGACGCATGGATTTGAAGCTAAACCTTCTATATGGCATTGATTTGAAGCTAAATCATGTGTTTCGCGTGAATTTCAAGCTAAACCTTCTGCATCGCATTGATTTGAAGCTAAATCATGTGTTTCGCTTGGATTTGAAGCTATCTCGTTTGTTTCGTCTGCATTTGAAGCTATATAACTTATATCGCAACTATCTGATGTTAAATCAGTTGTTTCGCATGGACTTGAAGCTAAACCTTTTACATCGCATTGATTTGAAGCTAAATCATGTGTTTCGATGGATTTGGAGCTATCACTTTTGTTTCTCCTGCATTTGAAGTTATATCACTTATATCGCATGTATCTGATGCTAAATCATTTGTATCGCATAGATTTGAAGCTAATCCTTCTACTTCGAATTGACTTGAAGCTAAATCATGTGCTTCGCATGGTTTTGAAGCTAACTCGTTTGTTCGGTCAGCATTTGACGCGATATCTCTTATAACGAAAGTATCTGAAGCTATATCATTTGTGACGCATGGATTTGAAGCTAAACCTTCTATGTGGCATTGATTTGAAGCTAAATCATGTGTTCCGCGTGGATTTCAAGCTAAACCTTCTGCATCGCATTGATTTGAAGCTAAATCATGTGTTTCGCTTGGATTTGAAACTATCTCGTTTGTTTCGTCTGCATTTGAAGCTACAACTCTTATATCGCAAGTATCTGAAGCTATATCATTTGTGTCGCATGAATTTGAAGCTAAACCTTCTATATGGCATTGATTTGAAGCTAAATCATTTGTTTCGCGTGGATTTGACGCTAAACCTTCTACATCGCATTGATTTGAAGCTAAGTCATGTGTTTCGCTTGGATTTGAAGCCTTCTCGTTTTCTTCGTCTGCATTTGAAGCTATATCACTTATATCGCACCTATCTGATGTTAAATCATTTGTTTCGCATGGATTTGAAGCTAAATCTTCTACATCGCATTGATTTGCAGCTAAATCAAGTGTTTCGCATGGATTTGAAGCTAACTCGTTTGTTTCGTCTGCATTTGAAGCTATATCACTTATATCCCAAGTGTTTGAAGCTAAATCATTTGCTTCGCATGGATTTGAAGTTAAACCTTCCACATCGCAATGATTTGAAGCTAAATCATGTGATTCGCTTGGATTTGGAGCTAACTCGTTTATTTCGTCTGCATTTGAAGCTATATCACTTATATCGCAACTATCTGATGTTAAATCATTTGCTTCGCATGGATTTGAAGCTAAACCTTCTACATCGCATTGATTTGAAGCTAAATCATGTGTTTCGCTTGGATTTGAAACTATCTCGTTTGTTTCGTCTGCATTTGAAGCTATATCACTTATATCGCAACTATCTGATGTTAAATCATTTGTTTCGCATGGATTTGAAGTTAAACCTTCCACATCGCAATGATTTGAAGCTAAATCATGTGATTCGCTTGGATTTGGAGCTAACTCGTTTATTTTGTCTGCATTTGAAGCTATATCACTTATATCGCAACTATCTGATGTTAAATCATTTGCTTCGCATGGATTTGAAGCTAAACCTTCTACATCGCATTGATTTGAAGCTAAATCATGTGTTTCGCTTGGATTTGAAACTATCTCGTTTGTTTCGTCTGCATTTGAAGCTATATCACTTATATCGCAACTATCTGATGTTAAATCATTTGTTTCGCATGGATTTGAAGTTAAACTTTCTACATCGCATTGATTTGAAGCTAAATCATGTGTTTCGCTTGGATTTGAAGCTATCACTTTTGTTTCTCCTGCATTTGAAGTTATATCACTTATATCGCATGTATCTGATGCTAAATCATTTGTATCGCATAGATTTGAAGCTAATCCTTCTACTCCGAATTGATTTGTGAGCTAAATCATGTGCTTCGCATGGTTTTGAAGCTAACTCGTTTGTTCGGTCAGCATTTGACGCTATATCTATTATATAGAAAGTATCTGAAGCTATATCATTTGTGACGCATGGATTTGAAGCTAAACCTTCTATATGGCATTGATTTGAAGCTAAATCATGTGTTTCGCGTGAATTTCAAGCTAAACCTTCTGCATCGCATTGATTTGAAGCTAAATCATGTGTTTCGCTTGGATTTGAAGCTATCTCGTTTGTTTCGTCTGCATTTGAAGCTATATAACTTATATCGCAACTATCTGATGTTAAATCAGTTGTTTCGCATGGACTTGAAGCTAAACCTTTTACATCGCATTGATTTGAAGCTAAATCATGTGTTTCGATGGATTTGGAGCTATCACTTTTGTTTCTCCTGCATTTGAAGTTATATCACTTATATCGCATGTATCTGATGCTAAATCATTTGTATCGCATAGATTTGAAGCTAATCCTTCTACTTCGAATTGACTTGTAGCTAAATCATGTGCTTCGCATGGTTTTGAAGCTAACTCGTTTGTTCGGTCAGCATTTGACGCGATATCTCTGATAACGAAAGTATCTGAAGCTATATCATTTGTGACGCATGGATTTGAAGCTAAACCTTCTATGTGGCATTGATTTGAAGCTAAATCATGTGTTCCGCGTGGATTTCAAGCTAAACCTTCTGCATCGCATTGATTTGAAGCTAAATCATGTGTTTCGCTTGGATTTGAAACTATCTCGTTTGTTTCGTCTGCATTTGAAGCTATATCACTTATATCGCAACTATCTGATGTTAAATCATTTGTTTCGCATGGATTTGAAGTTAAACTTTCTACATCGCATTGATTTGAAGCTAAATCATGTGTTTCGCTTGGATTTGAAGCTATCACTTTTGTTTCTCCTGCATTTGAAGTTATATCACTTATATCGCATGTATCTGATGCTAAATCATTTGTATCGCATAGATTTGAAGCTAATCCTTCTACTCCGAATTGATTTGTGAGCTAAATCATGTGCTTCGCATGGTTTTGAAGCTAACTCGTTTGTTCGGTCAGCATTTGACGCTATATCTATTATATAGAAAGTATCTGAAGCTATATCACTTGTGACGCATGGATTTGAAGCTAAACCTTCTATATGGCATTGATTTGAAGCTAAATCATGTGTTTCGCGTGAATTTCAAGCTAAACCTTCTGCATCGCATTGATTTGAAGCTAAATCATGTGTTTCGCTTGGATTTGAAGCTATCTCGTTTGTTTCGTCTGCATTTGAAGCTATATAACTTATATCGCAACTATCTGATGTTAAATCATTTGTTTCGCATGGACTTGAAGCTAAACCTTCTACATCGCATTGATTTGAAGCTAAATCATGTGTTTCGCTTGGATTTGAAACTATCTCGTTTGTTTCGTCTGCATTTGAAGCTATATCACTTATATCGCAACTATCTGATGTTAAATCATTTGTTTCGCATAGATTTGAAGCTAATCCTTCTACTCCGAATTGATTTGTGAGCTAAATCATGTGCTTCGCATGGTTTTGAAGCTAACTCGTTTGTTCGGTCAGCATTTGACGCTATATCTATTATATAGAAAGTATCTGAAGCTATATCACTTGTGACGCATGGATTTGAAGCTAAACCTTCTATATGGCATTGATTTGAAGCTAAATCATGTGTTTCGCGTGAATTTCAAGCTAAACCTTCTGCATCGCATTGATTTGAAGCTAAATCATGTGTTTCGCTTGGATTTGAAGCTATCTCGTTTGTTTCGTCTGCATTTGAAGCTATATAACTTATATCGCAACTATCTGATGTTAAATCATTTGCTTCGCATGGATTTGAAGCTAAACCTTCTACATCGCATTGATTTGAAGCTAAATCATGTGTTTCGCTTGGATTTGAAACTATCTCGTTTGTTTCGTCTGCATTTGAAGCTATATCACTTATATCGCAACTATCTGATGTTAAATCATTTGTTTCGCATGGATTTGAAGTTAAACCTTCCACATCGCAATGATTTGAAGCTAAATCATGTGATTCCCTTGGATTTGGAGCTAACTCGTTTATTTTGTCTGCATTTGAAGCTATATCACTTATATCGCAACTATCTGATGTTAAATCATTTGCTTCGCATGGATTTGAAGCTAAACCTTCTACATCGCATTGATTTGAAGCTAAATCATGTGTTTCGCTTGGATTTGAAACTATCTCGTTTGTTTCGTCTGCATTTGAAGCTATATCACTTATATCGCAACTATCTGATGTTAAATCATTTGTTTCGCATGGATTTGAAGTTAAACTTTCTACATCGCATTGATTTGAAGCTAAATCATGTGTTTCGCTTGGATTTGAAGCTATCACTTTTGTTTCTCCTGCATTTGAAGTTATATCACTTATATCGCATGTATCTGATGCTAAATCATTTGTATCGCATAGATTTGAAGCTAATCCTTCTACTCCGAATTGATTTGTGAGCTAAATCATGTGCTTCGCATGGTTTTGAAGCTAACTCGTTTGTTCGGTCAGCATTTGACGCTATATCTATTATATAGAAAGTATCTGAAGCTATATCATTTGTGACGCATGGATTTGAAGCTAAACCTTCTATATGGCATTGATTTGAAGCTAAATCATGTGTTTCGCGTGAATTTCAAGCTAAACCTTCTGCATCGCATTGATTTGAAGCTAAATCATGTGTTTCGCTTGGATTTGAAGCTATCTCGTTTGTTTCGTCTGCATTTGAAGCTATATAACTTATATCGCAACTATCTGATGTTAAATCAGTTGTTTCGCATGGACTTGAAGCTAAACCTTTTACATCGCATTGATTTGAAGCTAAATCATGTGTTTCGATGGATTTGGAGCTATCACTTTTGTTTCTCCTGCATTTGAAGTTATATCACTTATATCGCATGTATCTGATGCTAAATCATTTGTATCGCATAGATTTGAAGCTAATCCTTCTACTTCGAATTGACTTGAAGCTAAATCATGTGCTTCGCATGGTTTTGAAGCTAACTCGTTTGTTCGGTCAGCATTTGACGCGATATCTCTTATAACGAAAGTATCTGAAGCTATATCATTTGTGACGCATGGATTTGAAGCTAAACCTTCTATGTGGCATTGATTTGAAGCTAAATCATGTGTTCCGCGTGGATTTCAAGCTAAACCTTCTGCATCGCATTGATTTGAAGCTAAATCATGTGTTTCGCTTGGATTTGAAACTATCTCGTTTGTTTCGTCTGCATTTGAAGCTACAACTCTTATATCGCAAGTATCTGAAGCTATATCATTTGTGTCGCATGAATTTGAAGCTAAACCTTCTATATGGCATTGATTTGAAGCTAAATCATTTGTTTCGCGTGGATTTGACGCTAAACCTTCTACATCGCATTGATTTGAAGCTAAGTCATGTGTTTCGCTTGGATTTGAAGCCTTCTCGTTTTCTTCGTCTGCATTTGAAGCTATATCACTTATATCGCACCTATCTGATGTTAAATCATTTGTTTCGCATGGATTTGAAGCTAAATCTTCTACATCGCATTGATTTGCAGCTAAATCAAGTGTTTCGCATGGATTTGAAGCTAACTCGTTTGTTTCGTCTGCATTTGAAGCTATATCACTTATATCCCAAGTGTTTGAAGCTAAATCATTTGCTTCGCATGGATTTGAAGTTAAACCTTCCACATCGCAATGATTTGAAGCTAAATCATGTGATTCGCTTGGATTTGGAGCTAACTCGTTTATTTCGTCTGCATTTGAAGCTATATCACTTATATCGCAACTATCTGATGTTAAATCATTTGCTTCGCATGGATTTGAAGCTAAACCTTCTACATCGCATTGATTTGAAGCTAAATCATGTGTTTCGCTTGGATTTGAAACTATCTCGTTTGTTTCGTCTGCATTTGAAGCTATATCACTTATATCGCAACTATCTGATGTTAAATCATTTGTTTCGCATGGATTTGAAGTTAAACCTTCCACATCGCAATGATTTGAAGCTAAATCATGTGATTCGCTTGGATTTGGAGCTAACTCGTTTATTTTGTCTGCATTTGAAGCTATATCACTTATATCGCAACTATCTGATGTTAAATCATTTGCTTCGCATGGATTTGAAGCTAAACCTTCTACATCGCATTGATTTGAAGCTAAATCATGTGTTTCGCTTGGATTTGAAACTATCTCGTTTGTTTCGTCTGCATTTGAAGCTATATCACTTATATCGCAACTATCTGATGTTAAATCATTTGTTTCGCATGGATTTGAAGTTAAACTTTCTACATCGCATTGATTTGAAGCTAAATCATGTGTTTCGCTTGGATTTGAAGCTATCACTTTTGTTTCTCCTGCATTTGAAGTTATATCACTTATATCGCATGTATCTGATGCTAAATCATTTGTATCGCATAGATTTGAAGCTAATCCTTCTACTCCGAATTGATTTGTGAGCTAAATCATGTGCTTCGCATGGTTTTGAAGCTAACTCGTTTGTTCGGTCAGCATTTGACGCTATATCTATTATATAGAAAGTATCTGAAGCTATATCATTTGTGACGCATGGATTTGAAGCTAAACCTTCTATATGGCATTGATTTGAAGCTAAATCATGTGTTTCGCGTGAATTTCAAGCTAAACCTTCTGCATCGCATTGATTTGAAGCTAAATCATGTGTTTCGCTTGGATTTGAAGCTATCTCGTTTGTTTCGTCTGCATTTGAAGCTATATAACTTATATCGCAACTATCTGATGTTAAATCAGTTGTTTCGCATGGACTTGAAGCTAAACCTTTTACATCGCATTGATTTGAAGCTAAATCATGTGTTTCGATGGATTTGGAGCTATCACTTTTGTTTCTCCTGCATTTGAAGTTATATCACTTATATCGCATGTATCTGATGCTAAATCATTTGTATCGCATAGATTTGAAGCTAATCCTTCTACTTCGAATTGACTTGAAGCTAAATCATGTGCTTCGCATGGTTTTGAAGCTAACTCGTTTGTTCGGTCAGCATTTGACGCGATATCTCTTATAACGAAAGTATCTGAAGCTATATCATTTGTGACGCATGGATTTGAAGCTAAACCTTCTATGTGGCATTGATTTGAAGCTAAATCATGTGTTCCGCGTGGATTTCAAGCTAAACCTTCTGCATCGCATTGATTTGAAGCTAAATCATGTGTTTCGCTTGGATTTGAAACTATCTCGTTTGTTTCGTCTGCATTTGAAGCTATATCACTTATATCGCAACTATCTGATGTTAAATCATTTGTTTTGCATGGATTTGAAGTTAAACTTTCTACATCGCATTGATTTGAAGCTAAATCATGTGTTTCGCTTGGATTTGAAGCTATCACTTTTGTTTCTCCTGCATTTGAAGTTATATCACTTATATCGCATGTATCTGATGCTAAATCATTTGTATCGCATAGATTTGAAGCTAATCCTTCTACTCCGAATTGATTTGTGAGCTAAATCATGTGCTTCGCATGGTTTTGAAGCTAACTCGTTTGTTCGGTCAGCATTTGACGCTATATCTATTATATAGAAAGTATCTGAAGCTATATCACTTGTGACGCATGGATTTGAAGCTAAACCTTCTATATGGCATTGATTTGAAGCTAAATCATGTGTTTCGCGTGAATTTCAAGCTAAACCTTCTGCATCGCATTGATTTGAAGCTAAATCATGTGTTTCGCTTGGATTTGAAGCTATCTCGTTTGTTTCGTCTGCATTTGAAGCTATATAACTTATATCGCAACTATCTGATGTTAAATCATTTGTTTCGCATGGACTTGAAGCTAAACCTTCTACATCGCATTGATTTGAAGCTAAATCATGTGCTTCGATGGATTTGGAGCTATCACTTTTGTTTCTCCTGCATTTGAAGTTATATCACTTATATCGCATGTATCTGATGCTAAATCATTTGTATCGCATAGATTTGAAGCTAATCCTTCTACTTCGAATTGACTTGAAGCTAAATCATGTGCTTCGCATGGGTTTGAAGCTAACTCGTTTGTTCGGTCAGCATTTGACGCTATATCTCTTATAACGAAAGTATCTGAAGCTATATCATTTGTGACGCATGGATTTGAAGCTAAACCTTCTATGTGGCATTGATTTGAAGCTAAATCATGTGTTTCGCGTGGATTTCAAGCTAAACCTTCTGCATCGCATTGATTTGAAGCTAAATCATGTGATTCGCTTGGATATGGAGCTAACTCGTTTGTTTCGTCTGCATTTGAAGCTATATCACTTATATCGCAACTATCTGATGTTAAATCATTTGTTTCGCATGGATTTGAATCTAACTCGTTGTTTTCGTCTGCATTTGAAGCTATATCACTTATATCCCAAGTGTTTGAAGCTAAATCATTTGTTTCGCATGGATTTGAAGCTAAACTTTCTACATAACATTGATCTGAAGCTTCATCACGTGTTTTGTATGGATTTGTAGCTAACTCGTTTGTTTCCTCTGAATTTGAAGCTATATCACATATATCGCAACTATCTGATGTTAAATCATTTCTTTCGCATGGATTTGAAGCTAAACCTTCTACATCGCATTGATTTAAAGCTAAATCATGTGTTTCGCTTGGATATGAAGCTAACTCGTTGCTTCGTCCGCATTTGAAGCTATATCACTTATTACGCAAGTATCTGAAGCTTATTCATTTGTGTCGCATGGATTTGAAGCTAAACCTTCTACATACCATTGATTTGAAGATTAATCATGTGTTTTGCATGGATTTGAAGCTAACTCGTTTGTTTCTCCTGTATTTGAAGCTATATCACTTAAATCGCATGTAGCTGATGCTAAATCATTTGTATCGCATAGATTTGAAGCTAATCCTTCTACTTCGAATTGATTTGAAGCTAAATCATGTGCTTCGCATGGATTTGAAGCTAACTCGTTTGTTTCGTCTGCATTTGAAGCTACAACTCTTATATCGCAAGTATCTGAAGCTATATCATTTGTGTCGCATGAATTTGAAGCTAAACCTTCTATATGGCATTGATTTGAAGCTAAATCATTTGTTTCGCGTGGATTTGACGCTAAACCTTCTACATCGCATTGATTTGAAGCTAAGTCATGTGTTTCGCTTGGATTTGAAGCCTTCTCGTTTTTTTCGTCTGCATTTGAAGCTATATCACTTATATCGCACCTATATGATGTTAAATCATTTGTTTCGCATGGATTTGAAGCTAAATCTTCTACATCGCATTGATTTGCAGCTAAATCAAGTGTTTCGCATGGATTTGAAGCTAACTCGTTTGTTTCGTCTGCATTTGAAGCTATATCACTTATATCCCAAGTGTTTGAAGCTAAATCATTTGCTTCGCATGGATTTGAAGTTAAACCTTCCACATCGCAATGATTTGAAGCTAAATCATGTGATTCGCTTGGATTTGGAGCTAACTCGTTTATTTCGTCTGCATTTGAAGCTATATCACTTATATCGCAACTATCTGATGTTAAATCATTTGCTTCGCATGGATTTGAAGCTAAACCTTCTACATCGCATTGATTTGAAGCTAAATCATGTGTTTCGCTTGGATTTGAAACTATCTCGTTTGTTTCGTCTGCATTTGAAGCTATATAACTTATATCGCAACTATCTGATGTTAAATCATTTGTTTCGCATGGATTTGAAGCTAAATCTTCTACATCGCATTGATTTGCAGCTAAATCATGCGTTTCGCATGGATTTGAAGCTAACTCGTTTGCTTCGTCAGCATTTGAAGCTATATCACTTATATCGCAACTATCTGATGTTAAATCATTTGTTTCGCATGGATTTGAAGCTAAACCTTCTACATCGCATTTATTTGCAGCTGAATCATGTATTGCGCATGGATTTGAAGCTAACTCGTTTGCTTCGTCTGCATTTGAAGCTATATCACTTATATCCCAAGTGTTTGAAGCTAAATCATTTGTTTCGCATGGATTTGAAGCTAAACCTTCTATATCGCATTGATTTGAAGCTAAATCATGTGTTTCGCGTGAATTTGAAGCTAAACCTTCTACATCGCATTGATTTGAAGCTAAATCATGTGTTTCGCTTGGATTTGAAACTATCTCGTTTGATTCGACTGCATTTGAAGCTATATCACTTATATCGCAACTATCTGATGTTAAATCATTTGTTCCGCATGGATTTGAAGCTAAACTTTCTACATAGCATTGATTTGAAGCTTAATCACGTGTTTTGTATGGATTTGTAGCTAACTCGTTTGTTTCGTCCGCATTTGAAGCTATATCACTTATTACGCAAGAATCTGAAGCTATATCATTTGTGTCGCATGAATTTGAAGCTAAACCTTCTATATGGCATTGATTTGAAGCTAAATCATTTGTTTCGCGTGGATTTGACGCTAAACCTTCTACATCGCATTGATTTGAAGCTAAGTCATGTGTTTCGCTTGGATTTGAAGCTATCTCGTTTGTTTCGTCTGCATTTGAAGCTATATAACTTATATCCCAAGTGTTTGTAGCTAAATCATTTGCTTCGCATGGATTTGAAGTTAAACCTTCCACATCGCAATGATTTGAAGCTAAATCATGTGATTCGCTTGGATTTGGATCTAACTCGTTTATTTAGTCTGCATTTGAAGCTATATCACTTATATCACAACTATCTGATGTTTAAATCATTTGTTCGCATGGATTTGAAGCTAACTCTTCTACATCGCATTGATTGAAGCAAAATCATGTGTTTCGCTTGGATTTGAAGCTATCTCTTTTGTTTCTCTGCATTTGAAGTTATATCACTTATATCGCATGTATCTGATGCTAAATCATTTGTATCGCATAGATTTGAAGCTAATCCTTCTACTTCGAATTGATTTGAAGCTAAATCATGTGCTTCGCATGGATTTGAAGCTAACTCGTTTGTTCAGTCAGCATTTGACGCTATATCTCTTATATCGAAAGTATCTCAAGCTATATCATTTGTGACGCATGGATTTGAAGCTAAACCTTCTATAGGCATTGATTTGAAGCTAAATCATGTGTTTCGCGTGGATTTCAAGCTAAACCTTCTACATTGCATTGATTTGAAGCTAAATCATGTGTTTCGCTTGGATTTGAAGCTATCTCGTTTGTTTCGTCTGCATTTGAAGCTATATAACTTATATCGCAACTATCTGATGTTAAATGATTTGTTTCGCATGGATTTGAAGCTAAATCTTCTACATCGCATTGATTTGCAGCTAAATCATGTGTTTCGCATGGATTTGAAGCTAACTCGTTTGTTTCGTCTGCATTTGAAGCTATATCACTTATATCCCAAGTGTTTGAAGCGAAATCATTTGCTTCGCATGGATTTGAAGTTAAACCTTCCACATCACAATGATTTGAAGCTAAATCATGTGATTCGCTTGGATTTGGAGCTAACTGGTTTATTTCGTCTGCATTTGAAGATATATCACTTATATCACAACTATCTGATGTTAAATCATTTGTTTCGCATGGATTTGAAGCTAAACCATCTACATCGCATTTATCTGCAGCTGAATCATGTGTTTCGCATGGATTTGAAGCTAAATCGTTTGCTTCGTCTGCATTTGAAGCTATATCACTTATATCCAAAGTGTTTGAAGCTAAATCATTCGTTTCGCATGGATTTGAACTTTCTACATAGCATTGATTTGAAGCTTAATCACGTGTTTTGTATGGATTTGTAGCTAACTCGTTTGTTTCTCCTGCATTTGAAGCTATATCACTTATATCGCATGTATCTGATGCTAAATCATTTGTATCTCATAGATTTGAAGCTAATCCTTCTACTTCGAATTGATTTGAAGCTAAATCATGTTTTTCGCATGGATTTGAAGCTAACTTGTTTGTTCGGTCTGCATTTGACGCTATATCTCTTATATCGAAAGTATCTGAAGCAATATCATTTGTGTCGCACGGATTTAAAGCTAAACCTTCTATATGGCATTGATTTGAAGCTAAATCATGTGTTTCGCGTGGATTTGAAGCTAAATCTTCTACATCGCATTGATTTGAAGCTAAATCATTTGTTTCGCTTGGATTTGAAGCTATCTCGTTTGTTTCGTCTGCATTTGAAGCTATATAACTTATATCGCAACTATCTTATGTTAAATCATTTGTTTCGCATGGATTTGAAGCCAAATTTTCTACATCGCATTGATTTGAAGCTAAATCATGTGTTTGGCGTGTATTTGACGCTAAACCTTCTACATCCCACTGATTTGAAGCTAAGTCATGTGTTTCGCATGGATTTGAAGCTAAATCTTCTACATCGCATTTATTTGCAGCTGAATCATGTGTTTCGCATGGATTTGTAGCTAACTCGTTTGCTTCGTCTGCATTTGAAGCTATATCACTTATATCGCAATTATCTGATGTTAAATCATTTGTTTCCCATGGAATTGAAGCTAAACCTTCTACATCGCATTGATTTAAAGCTAAATCATGTGTTTCGCTTGGATATGAAGCTGACTCGTTGTTTCGTCCGCATTTGAAGCTATATCACTTATATCGCAAGTATCTGAAGCTTATTCATTTGTGTCGCATGGATTTGAAGCTAAACCTTCTACATAGCATTGATTTGAAGATTAATCATGTGTTTTGCATGGATTTGAAGCTAACTCGTTTGTTTCTCCTGCATTTGAAGCAATATCACTTATATCGCATGTATCTGATGCTAAATCATTTGTATCGCATAGATTTGAAGCTAATCCTTCTAGTTCGAATTGATTTGAAGCTAAATCATGTTTTTCGCATGGATTTGAAGCTAACTTGTTTGTTCGGTCTGCATTTGACGCTATATCTCTTATATCGAAAGTATCTGAAGCTATATCATTTGTGTCGCACGAATTTGAAGCTAAACCTTCTATATGGCATTGATTTGAAGCTAAATCATGTGTTTCGCGTGGATTTGAAGCTAAATCTTCTACATCGCATTGATTTGAAGCTAAATCATTTGTTTCGCTTGGATTTGAAGCTATCTCGTTTGTTTCGTCTGCATTTGAAGATATATAACTTATATCGCAACTATCTTATGTTAAATCATTTGTTTCGCATGGATTTGAAGCCAAATTTTCTACATCGCATTGATTTGCAGATAAATCATGTGTTTCGCATGAATTTGAAGCTAACTCGTTTGTTTCGTCTGCATTTGAAGCTATATCACTTATATCCCAAGTGTTTGAAGCTAAATCATTTGCTTCGCATGGATTTGAAGTTAAACCTTCCACATCGCAATGATTTGAAGCTAAATCATGTGATTCGCTTGGATTTGGAGCTAAATCATTTGTTTCGCTCGAATTTGAAGCTAATCCATGTGTTCGGCATGAATTTGAAGCTAGATCATGTTTTTCGCATGGATTTGAAGCTAACTTGTTTGTTCGGTCTGCATTTGACGCTATATCTCTTATATCGAAAGTATCTGAAGCTATATCATTTGTGTCGCACGAATTTGAAGCTAAACCTTCTATATGGCATTGATTTGAAGCTAAATCATGTGTTTCGCGTGGATTTGAAGCTAAATCTTCTACATCGCATTGATTTGAAGCTAAATCATTTGTTTCGCTTGGATTTGAAGCTATCTCGTTTGTTTCGTCTGCATTTGAATCTATATAACTTATATCGCAACTATCTTCTGTTAAATCAGTTGTTTCGCATGGATTTGAAGCCAAATTTTCTACATCGCATTGATTTGCAGCTAAATCATGTGTTTCGCATGAATTTGAAGCTAACTCGTTTGTTTCGTCTGCATTTGAAGCTATACAACTTACATCGCAAGTATCTGAAGCTAAATCATTGGTTTCGCATGGATTTGAAGCTAAACGTTCTACATCGCATTGATTTGAAGCTAAATAATGTGTTTAGCTTGGATATGAAGCTAAACCTTCTACATCGTATTGATTTGAAGCCAAATCATGTGTTTCGCTTGGATATGAAGCTAACTCGTTTGTTTCGTCTTCATTTGAAGCTATATAACTTATATCGCAAGTATCTGACGCTTAATCATTTGTTAGGCATGGATTTGAAGATAAACCTTCTACATAGCATTGATTTAAAGCTTAATCATGAGTTTTGCATGGATTTGAATCTCTCTCCTTTGTTTCTACTGCATTTGAAGCTATATCACTTATATCGCATGTATCTGATGCTATATCATTTGTGTCGCATGGATTTGATGCTGAGCCTTCTACTTCGTATTGATTTGAAGCTAAATCATGTGTACTGCATGGTTTTTGAAGCTAATTCATTTCATTCGTCTGCATTTGAAGCTATATCAGTTATATCCCAAGTGTTTGATGCTAAATCATTTGTTTCGCATGGATTTGATGCTAAACCTTCTACATCGCATTGATTTGAAGTTAAATCGTGTTTTTCGCTTGGATATGATGCTAACTCGTTTGTTTCGTCTGCATTTGAAGCTATATAACTTACATCGCCAGTATCGGAAACTAAATCATAGGTTTCGCATGGATTTGAATCTAAACGTTCTACATCGCATTGATTTGAAGCTAAATCATGTGTTTAGCTTGAATATGATGCTAACTCGTTTGTTTCTTCTGCATTTGAAGCTATATCACTTATATCGCAAGTATCTGAAGCTTATCATTTCTTAGGCATGGATTTGAGCAAAATATTCTACATAGCATTGATTTGAAGCTAAATCATGTGTTTAGCTTGAATATGATGCTAACTCATTTGATTCGTCTGCATTTGAAGCTACATCACTTATATCATATGTGTTTGAAGCTAAATCATTTGTTTCGCATGGATTTGAAGCTAAACCTTCTACATCGCATTGATTTGAAGTTAAATCATGTTCTTCGCTTGGATATGATGCTAACTCGTTTGTTTAGTCTGCATTTGAAGCTATATAACTTACATCGCAAGTATCTGAAGCTAAATCATTGGTTTTGCATGGATTTGAAGCTAAACGTTCTACATCGCATTGATTTGAAGCTAAATCATGTGTTTAGCTTGGATATGATGCTAACTCGTTTGTTTCTTCTGCATTTGAAGCTATATCACTCATATCGCAAGTATCTGATGCTATATCATTTGCGTCGCATGGATTTGATGCTAAGCCTTCTACTTCGCATTGATTTGAAGCTAAATCATTTGTTTCGCATGGATTTGTAGCTAACTCGTTTGCTTCGTCTGCATTTGAAGCTATATCACTTATATCGCAATTATCTGATGTTAAATCATTTGTTTCCCATGGAATTGAAGCTAAACCTTCTACATCGCATTGATTTAAAGCTAAATCATGTGTTTCGCTTGGATATGAAGCTGACTCGTTGTTTCGTCCGCATTTGAAGCTATATCACTTATATCGCAAGTATCTGAAGCTTATTCATTTGTGTCGCATGGATTTGAAGCTAAACCTTCTACATAGCATTGATTTGAAGATTAATCATGTGTTTTGCATGGATTTGAAGCTAACTCGTTTGTTTCTCCTGCATTTGAAGCAATATCACTTATATCGCATGTATCTGATGCTAAATCATTTGTATCGCATAGATTTGAAGCTAATCCTTCTAGTTCGAATTGATTTGAAGCTAAATCATGTTTTTCGCATGGATTTGAAGCTAACTTGTTTGTTCGGTCTGCATTTGACGCTATATCTCTTATATCGAAAGTATCTGAAGCTATATCATTTGTGTCGCACGAATTTGAAGCTAAACCTTCTATATGGCATTGATTTGAAGCTAAATCATGTGTTTCGCGTGGATTTGAAGCTAAATCTTCTACATCGCATTGATTTGAAGCTAAATCATTTGTTTCGCTTGGATTTGAAGCTATCTCGTTTGTTTCGTCTGCATTTGAAGATATATAACTTATATCGCAACTATCTTATGTTAAATCATTTGTTTCGCATGGATTTGAAGCCAAATTTTCTACATCGCATTGATTTGCAGCTAAATCATGTGTTTCGCATGAATTTGAAGCTAACTCGTTTGTTTCGTCTGCATTAGAAGCTATATCACTTATATCCCAAGTGTTTGAAGCTAAATCATTTGCTTCGCATGGATTTGAAGTTAAACCTTCCACATCGCAATGATTTGAAGCTAAATCATGTGATTCGCTTGGATTTGGAGCTAAATCATTTGTTTCGCTCGAATTTGAAGCTAATCCATGTGTTCGGCATGAATTTGAAGCTAGATCATGTTTTTCGCATGGATTTGAAGCTAACTTGTTTGTTCGGTCTGCATTTGACGCTATATCTCTTATATCGAAAGTATCTGAAGCTATATCATTTGTGTCGCACGAATTTGAAGCTAAACCTTCTATATGGCATTGATTTGAAGCTAAATCATGTGTTTCGCGTGGATTTGAAGCTAAATCTTCTACATCGCATTGATTTGAAGCTAAATCATTTGTTTCGCTTGGATTTGAAGCTATCTCGTTTGTTTCGTCTGCATTTGAATCTATATAACTTATATCGCAACTATCTTCTGTTAAATCAGTTGTTTCGCATGGATTTGAAGCCAAATTTTCTACATCGCATTGATTTGCAGCTAAATCATGTGTTTCGCATGAATTTGAAGCTAACTCGTTTGTTTCGTCTGCATTTGAAGCTATACAACTTACATCGCAAGTATCTGAAGCTAAATCATTGGTTTCGCATGGATTTGAAGCTAAACGTTCTACATCGCATTGATTTGAAGCTAAATAATGTGTTTAGCTTGGATATGAAGCTAAACCTTCTACATCGTATTGATTTGAAGCCAAATCATGTGTTTCGCTTGGATATGAAGCTAACTCGTTTGTTTCGTCTTCATTTGAAGCTATATAACTTATATCGCAAGTATCTGACGCTTAATCATTTGTTAGGCATGGATTTGAAGATAAACCTTCTACATAGCATTGATTTAAAGCTTAATCATGAGTTTTGCATGGATTTGAATCTCTCTCCTTTGTTTCTACTGCATTTGAATCTATATCACTTATATCGCATGTATCTGATGCTATATCATTTGTGTCGCATGGATTTGATGCTGAGCCTTCTACTTCGTATTGATTTGAAGCTAAATCATGTGTACTGCATGGTTTTTGAAGCTAATTCATTTCATTCGTCTGCATTTGAAGCTATATCAGTTATATCCCAAGTGTTTGATGCTAAATCATTTGTTTCGCATGGATTTGATGCTAAACCTTCTACATCGCATTGATTTGAAGTTAAATCGTGTTTTTCGCTTGGATATGATGCTAACTCGTTTGTTTCGTCAGCATTTGAAGCTATATAACTTACATCGCCAGTATCGGAAACTAAATCATTGGTTTCGCATGGATTTGAATCTAAACGTTCTACATCGCATTGATTTGAAGCTAAATCATGTGTTTAGCTTGAATATGATGCTAACTCGTTTGTTTCTTCTGCATTTGAAGCTATATCACTTATATCGCAAGTATCTGAAGCTTATCATTTCTTAGCCATGGATTTGAGCAAAATCTTCTACATAGCATTGATTTGAAGCTAAATCATGTGTTTAGCTTGAATATGATGCTAACTCATTTGATTCGTCTGCATTTGAAGCTACATCACTTATATCATATGTGTTTGAAGCTAAATCATTTGTTTCGCATGGATTTGAAGCTAAACCTTCTACATCGCATTGATTTGAAGTTAAATCATGTTCGTCGCTTGGATATGATGCTAACTCGTTTGTTTAGTCTGCATTTGAAGCTATATAACTTACATCGCAAGTATCTGAAGCTAAATCATTGGTTTTGCATGGATTTGAAGCTAAACGTTCTACATCGCATTGATTTGAAGTTAAATCATGTGTTTCGCTTGGATATGATGCTAACTCGTTTGTTTCGTCTGCATTTGAAGCTATACAACTTACATCGCAAGTATCTGAAGCTAAATCATTGGTTTCGCATGGATTTGAAGCTAAACGTTCTACATCGCATTGATTTGAAGCTAAATCATGTGTTTAGCTTGGATATGAAGCTAAACCTTCTACATCACATTGATTTGAAGCCAAATCATGTGTTTCGCTTGGATATGAAGCTAACTCGTTTGTTTCGTCTTCATTTGAAGCTATATAACTTATATCGCAAGTATATGACGCTTAATCATTTGTTAGGCATGGATTTGAAGATAAACCTTCTACATAGCATTGATTTATAGCTTAATCATGAGTTTTGCATGGATTTGAATCTGTCTCCTTTGTTTCTACTGCATTTGAAGCTATATCACTTATATCGCATGTATCTGAAGCTTATCATTTCTTAGGCATGGATTTGAGCAAAATCTTCTACATAGCATTGATTTGAAGCTAAATCATGTGTTTAGCTTGAATATGATGCTAACTCATTTGATTCGTCTGCATTTGAAGCTATATCAGTTATATCCCAAGTGTTTGATGCTAAATCATTTGTTTCGCATGGATTTGAAGCTAAACCTTCTACATCGCATTGATTTGAAGTTAAATCATGTGTTTCGCTTGGATATGATGCTAACTCGTTTGTTTCGTCTGCATTTGAAGCTATACAACTTACATCGCAAGTATCTGAAGCTAAATCATTGGTTTCGCATGGATTTGAAGCTAAACGTTCTACATCGCATTGATTTGAAGCTAAATCATGTGTTTAGCTTGGATATGAAGCTAAACCTTCTACATCGCATTGATTTGAAGCCAAATCATGTATTTCGCTTGGATATGAAGCTAACTCGTTTGTTTCGTCTTCATTTGAAGCTATATAACTTATATCGCAAGTATCTGACGCTTAATCATTTGTTAGGCATGGATTTGAAGATAAACCTTCTACATAGCATTGATTTAAATCTTAATCATGAGATTTGCATGGATTTGTATCTGTCTCGTTTGTTTCTCCTGCATTTGAAGCTATATCACTTATATCGCATGTATCTGATGCTATATCTTTTGTGTCGCATGGATTTGATGCTGAGCCATCTACTTCGTATTGATTTGAAGCTAAATCATGTGTATAGCATGGTTTTTGAAGCTAATTCATTTGATTCGTCTGCATTTGAAGCTATATCAGTTATATCCCAAGCGTTTGATGCTAGATCATTTGTTTCGCATGGATTTGAAGCTAAACCTTCTACATCGCATTGATTTGAAGTTAAATCATGTTTTTCGCGTGGATATGATGCTAACTCGTCTGTTTCGTCTGCATTTGAAGCTATATCACTTATATCGCAAGTATCTGAAGCTAAATGATTTGTTTCGCATGGATGTGAAGCTAAACCTTCTACATCGCATTAATTTGAATCTAAATCATCTGTATCGCTTGGATTTGAAGATAACTCATTTGTTTCGTCTGCATTTGAAGCTATGTCACTTATATCGCAAGTATCTGAAGCTAAATGATTTGTTTCGCATGGATTTGAAGCTAAACCTTCTACATCGCATTAATTTGAAGCTAAATCATCTGTATCGCATGGATTTGAAGCTAAATCATTTGTTTCGCACGAATTTGAAGCTAATCCATGTGTTCGGCATGAATTTTAAGCTAAATCATGCGTTTCGCATGGATTTGAAGCTAACTCGTTTATTTCGTCTGCATTTCAAGCTATATCACTTATATCGGAAGTATTTGAAGCTAAATCATTTGTTTCGCCCGGATTTGAAGCTAATCCTTCTACATCGCATTGATTTGCAGCTAAATCATGTTTTTCGCATGGATTTGAAGCTAGATCATTTGTTTCGCACGAATTTGAAGCTAATCCATGTGTTCGGCATGAATTTTAAGCTAAATCATATGTTTCGCATGGATTTGAAGCTAACTCGTTTGTTTCGTCTGCATTTGAAGCTATATCACTTATATCGGAAGTATTTGAAGCTAAATCATTTTTTTCGCGCGGATTTGAAGCTAAACCTTCTACATCGCATTGATTCGAAGCTAAAGCATGTGTTTCGCATTGATTTGAAGCCAAATCATGTGTTTCCCTTGGACATGAAGCTATCTCGATTGATTCGTCTGAATTTGAAGCTATATCACTTATATCGCAAGTATCTGGAGCTTAATCATTTGTTAGGCATGGATTTGAAGATAAACCTTCTACATAGCATCGATTTAAAGCTTAATCATGAGTTTTGCAAGGATTTGAATCTGTCTCGTTTGTTTCTCCTGCATTTGAAGCTGTATCACTTATATCGCATGTTTCTGATGCTATATCATTTGTGTCGCATGGATTCGATGCTAAGCCTTCTACTTCGCATTGATTTGAAGCTAAATCATGTGTTTAGCATGGTTTTTGAAGCTAACTCATTTGATTCGTCTGCATTTGAAGCTATATCAGTTATATCCCAAGTGTTTGATGCCAAATCATTTGTTTCGCATGTATTTGAAGCTAAACATTCTACATCGCATTGATTTGAAGTTAAATCATGTGTTTCGCTTGGATATGATGCTAACTCGTTTGTTTCGTCTGCATTTGAAGCTATACAACTTACATCGCAAGTATCTGAAGCTAAATCATTGGTTTCGCATGGATTTGAAGCTAAACGTTCTACATCGCATTGATTTGAAGCTAAATCATGTGTTTAGCTTGGATATGAAGCTAAACCTTCTACATCACATTGATTTGAAGCCAAATCATGTGTTTCGCTTGGATATGAAGCTAACTCGTTTGTTTCGTCTTCATTTGAAGCTATATAACTTATATCGCAAGTATATGACGCTTAATCATTTGTTAGGCATGGATTTGAAGATAAACCTTCTACATAGCATTGATTTATAGCTTAATCATGAGTTTTGCATGGATTTGAATCTGTCTCCTTTGTTTCTACTGCATTTGAAGCTATATCACTTATATCGCATGTATCTGAAGCTTATCATTTCTTAGGCATGGATTTGAGCAAAATCTTCTACATAGCATTGATTTGAAGCTAAATCATGTGTTTAGCTTGAATATGATGCTAACTCATTTGATTCGTCTGCATTTGAAGCTACATCACTTATATCATATGTGTTTGAAGCTAAATCATTTGTTTCGCATGGATTTGAAGCTAAACCTTCTACATCGCATTGATTTGAAGTTAAATCATGTTCTTCGCTTGGATATGATGCTAACTCGTTTGTTTAGTCTGCATTTGAAGCTATATAACTTACATCGCAAGTATCTGAAGCTAAATCATTGGTTTTGCATGGATTTGAAGCTAAACGTTCTACATCGCATTGATTTGAAGCTAAATCATGTGTTTAGCTTGGATATGATGCTAACTCGTTTGTTTCTTCTGCATTTGAAGCTATATCACTCATATCGCAAGTATCTGATGCTATATCATTTGCGTCGCATGGATTTGATGCTAAGCCTTCTACTTCGCATTGATTTGAAGCTAAATCATTTGTTTCGCATGGATTTGAAGCTAAACCTTCTACATCGAATTGATTTGAAGCCAAATCATGTGTTTCGCTTGGACATGAAGCTATCTCGATTGTTTCGGCTGAATTTGAAGCTATATCACTTATATCGCAAGTATCTGAAGCTTAATCATTTGTTAGGCATGGATTTGAAGATAAACCTTCTACATAGCTTCGATTTAAATCTTAATCATGAGTTTTGCATGGATTTGTATCTGTCTCGTTTGTTTCTCCTGCATTTGAAGCTGTATCACTTATATCGCATGTATCTGATGCTATATCATTTGTGTCGCATGGATTCGATGCTAAGCCTTCTACTTCGCATTGATTTGAAGCTAAATCATGTGTTTAGCATGGTTTTTGAAGCTAACTCACTTGATTCGTCTGCATTTGAAGCTATATCAGTTATATCCCAAGTGTTTGATGCTAAATCATTTGTTTCGCATGTATTTGAAGCTAAACCTTCTACATCGCATTGATTTGAAGTTAAATCATGTGTTTCGCTTGGATATGATGCTAACTCGTTTGTTTCGTCTGCATTTGAAGCTATACAACTTACATCGCAAGTATCTGAAGCTAAATCATTGGTTTCGCATGGATTTGAAGCTAAACGTTCTACATCGCATTGATTTGAAGCTAAATCATGTGTTTAGCTTGGATATGAAGCTAAACCTTCTACATCGCATTGATTTGAAGCCAAATCATGTGTTTCGCTTGGATATGAAGCTAACTCGTTTGTTTCGTCTGCATTTGAAGCTATATCACTTATATCGCAACTATCTGATGTTAAATCATTTGTTTCGCATGGATTTGAAGCTAAACCATCTACATCGCATTTATCTGCAGCTGAATCATGTGTTACGCATGGATTTGAAGCTAAATCGTTTGCTTCGTCTGCATTTGAAGCTATATCACTTATATCCCAAGTGTTTGAAGCTAAATCATTTGTTTCGCATGGATTTGAACTTTCTACATAGCATTGATTTGAAGCTTAATCACGTGTTTTGTATGGATTTGTAGCTAACTCGTTTGTTTCTCCTGCATTTGAAGCTATATCACTTATATCGCATGTATCTGATGCTAAATCATTTGTATCGCATAGATTTGAAGCTAATCCTTCTACTTCGAATTGATTTGAAGCTAAATCATGTTTTTCGCATGGATTTGAAGCTAACTTGTTTGTTCGGTCTGCATTTGACGCTATATCTCTTATATCGAAAGTATCTGAAGCTATATCATTTGTGTCGCACGGATTTAAAGCTAAACCTTCTATATGGCATTGATTTGAAGCTAAATCATGTGTTTCGCGTGGATTTGAAGCTAAATCTTCTACATCGCATTGATTTGAAGCTAAATCATTTGTTTCGCTTGGATTTGAAGCTATCTCGTTTGTTTCTCCTGCATTTGAAGCTATATCACTTATATCGCATGTATCTGATGCTAAATCATTTGTATCGCATAGATTTGAAGCTAATCCTTCTAGTTCGAATTGATTTGAAGCTAAATCATGTTTTTCGCATGGATTTGAAGCTAACTTGTTTGTTCGGTCTGCATTTGACGCTATATCTCTTATATCGAAAGTATCTGAAGCTATATCATTTGTGTTGCACGGATTTGAAGCTAAACCTTCTATATGGCATTGATTTGAAGCTAAATCATGTGTTTCGCGTGGATTTGAAGCTAAACCTTCTACATCGCATTGATTTAAAGCTAAATCATGTGTATCGCTTGGAAATGAAGCTAACTCGTTTGTTTCGTCTGCATATGAAGCTATTTCACTTATATCGCATGTATCTGATGCTAAATTATTTGTGTCGCATGGATTTGAAGCTAAATCATGTGTTTCGCGTGAATTTGAAGCTAACTCGTTTGTTTCGTCTACATTTGAAGCTATATCACTTATATCCCAAGTGTTTGAAGATAAATCATTTGCTTCGCAAGGATTTGAAGTTAAACCTTCCACATCGCAATGATTTGAAGCTAAATCATGTGATTCGCTTGGATTTGGAGCTAACTCGTTTATTTCGTCTGCATTTGAAGCTATATCACTTATATCGCAACTATCTGATGTTAAATCATTTGTTTCGCATGGATTTGAAGCTAAACCATCTACATCGCATTTATCTGCAGCTGAATCATGTGTTACGCATGGATTTGAAGCTAAATCGTTTGCTTCGTCTGCATTTGAAGCTATATCACTTATATCCCAAGTGTTTAAAGCTAAATCATTTGTTTCGCATGGATTTGAACTTTCTACATAGCATTGATTTGAAGCTTAATCACGTGTTTTGTATGGATTTGTAGCTAACTCGTTTGTTTCTCCTGCATTTGAAGCTATATCACTTATATCGCATGTATCTGATGCTAAATCATTTGTATCGCATAGATTTGAAGCTAATCCTTCTACTTCGAATTGATTTGAAGCTATATCATGTTTTTCGCATGGATTTGAAGCTAACTTGTTTGTTCGGTCTGCATTTGACGCTATATCTCTTATATCGAAAGTATCTGAAGCTATATCATTTGTGTCGCACGGATTTAAAGCTAAACCTTCTATATGGCATTGATTTGAAGCTAAATCATGTGTTTCGCGTGGATTTGAAGCTAAATCTTCTACATCGCATTGATTTGAAGCTAAATCATTTGTTTCGCTTGGATTTGAAGCTATCTCGTTTGTTTCGTCTGCATTTGAAGCTATATAACTTATATCGCAACTATCTTATGTTAAATCATTTGTTTCGCATGGATTTGAAGCCAAATTTTCTACATCGCATTGATTTGCAGCTAAATCATGTGTTTCGCATGAATTTGAAGCTAACTCGTTTGTTTCGTCTGCATTTGAAGCTATATCACTTATATCCCAAGTGTTTGAAGCTAAATCATTTGCTTCGCATGGATTTGAAGTTAAACCTTCCACATCGCAATGATTTGAAGATAAATCATGTGATTCGCTTGGATTTGGAGCTAAATCATTTGTTTCGCACGAATTTGAAGCTAATCCATGTGTCCGGCATGAATTTTAAGCTAAATCATGCGTTTCGCATGGATTTGAAGCTAACTCGTTTGTTTCGTCTGCATTTCAAGCTATATCACTTATATCGGAAGTATTTGAAGCTAAATCATTTGTTTCGCCCGGATTTGAAGCTAATCCTTCTACATCGCATTGATTTGCAGCTAAATCATGTTTTTCGCATAGATTTCAAGCTAGATCATTTGTTTCGCACGAATTTGAAGCTAATCCATGTGTTCGGCATGAATTTTAAGCTAAATCATATGTCTCGCATGGATTTGAAGCTAACTCGTTTGTTTCGTCTGCATTTGAAGCTATATCACTTATATCGGAAGTATTTGAAGCTAAATCATTTTTTTCGCGCGGATTTGAAGCTAAACCTTCTACATCGCATTGATTCGAAGCTAAAGCATGTGTTTCGCATTGATTTGAAGCCAAATCATGTGTTTCCCTTGGACATGAAGCTATCTCGATTGTTTCGTCTGAATTTGAAGCTATATCACTTATATCGCAAGTATCTGAAGCTTAATCATTTGTTAGGCATGGATTTGAAGATAAACCTTCTACATAGCATCGATTTAAAGCTTAATCATGAGTTTTGCAAGGATTTGAATCTGTCTCGTTTGTTTCTCCTGCATTTGAAGCTGTATCACTTATATCGCATGTATCTGATGCTATATCATTTGTGTCGCATGGATTTGATGCTGAGCCTTCTACTTCGTATTGATTTGAAGCTAAATCATGTGTACTGCATGGTTTTTGAAGCTAATTCATTTCATTCGTCTGCATTTGAAGCTATATCAGTTATATCCCAAGTGTTTGATGCTAAATCATTTGTTTCGCATGGATTTGATGCTAAACCTTCTACATCGCATTGATTTGAAGTTAAATCATGTTTTTCGCTTGTATATGATGCTGACTCGTTTGTTTCGTCTGCATTTGAAGCTATATAATTTACATCGCAAGTATCGGAAGCTAAATCATAGGTTTCGCATGGATTTGAATCTAAACGTTCTACATCGCATTGATTTGAAGCTAAATCATGTGTTTAGCTTGAATATGATGCTAACTCGTTTGTTTCTTCTGCATTTGAAGCTATATCACTTATATCGCAAGTATCTGAAGCTTATCATTTCTTAGGCATGGATTTGAGCAAAATCTTCTACATAGCATTGATTTGAAGCTAAATCATGTGTTTAGCTTGAATATGATGCTAACTCATTTGATTCGTCTGCATTTGAAGCTACATCACTTATATCATATGTGTTTGAAGCTAAATCATTTGTTTCGCATGGATTTGAAGCTAAACCTTCTACATCGCATTGATTTGAAGTTAAATCATGTTCTTCGCTTGGATATGATGCTAACTCGTTTGTTTAGTCTGCATTTGAAGCTATATAACTTACATCGCAAGTATCTGAAGCTAAATCATTGGTTTTGCATGGATTTGAAGCTAAACGTTCTACATCGCATTGATTTGAAGCTAAATCATGTGTTTAGCTTGGATATGATGCTAACTCGTTTGTTTCTTCTGCATTTGAAGCTATATCACTCATATCGCAAGTATCTGATGCTATATCATTTGCGTCGCATGGATTTGATGCTAAGCCTTCTACTTCGCATTGATTTGAAGCTAAATCATTTGTTTCGCATGGATTTGAAGCTAAACCTTCTACATCGAATTGATTTGAAGCCAAATCATGTGTTTCGCTTGGACATGAAGCTATCTCGATTGTTTCGGCTGAATTTGAAGCTATATCACTTATATCGCAAGTATCTGAAGCTTAATCATTTGTTAGGCATGGATTTGAAGATAAACCTTCTACATAGCTTCGATTTAAATCTTAATCATGAGTTTTGCATGGATTTGTATCTGTCTCGTTTGTTTCTCCTGCATTTGAAGCTGTATCACTTATATCGCATGTATCTGATGCTATATCATTTGTGTCGCATGGATTCGATGCTAAGCCTTCTACTTCGCATTGATTTGAAGCTAAATCATGTGTTTAGCATGGTTTTTGAAGCTAACTCACTTGATTCGTCTGCATTTGAAGCTATATCAGTTATATCCCAAGTGTTTGATGCTAAATCATTTGTTTCGCATGTATTTGAAGCTAAACCTTCTACATCGCATTGATTTGAAGTTAAATCATGTGTTTCGCTTGGATATGATGCTAACTCGTTTGTTTCGTCTGCATTTGAAGCTATACAACTTACATCGCAAGTATCTGAAGCTAAATCATTGGTTTCGCATGGATTTGAAGCTAAACGTTCTACATCGCATTGATTTGAAGCTAAATCATGTGTTTAGCTTGGATATGAAGCTAAACCTTCTACATCGCATTGATTTGAAGCCAAATCATGTGTTTCGCTTGGATATGAAGCTAACTCGTTTGTTTCGTCTGCATTTGAAGCTATATCACTTATATCGCAACTATCTGATGTTAAATCATTTGTTTCGCATGGATTTGAAGCTAAACCATCTACATCGCATTTATCTGCAGCTGAATCATGTGTTACGCATGGATTTGAAGCTAAATCGTTTGCTTCGTCTGCATTTGAAGCTATATCACTTATATCCCAAGTGTTTGAAGCTAAATCATTTGTTTCGCATGGATTTGAACTTTCTACATAGCATTGATTTGAAGCTTAATCACGTGTTTTGTATGGATTTGTAGCTAACTCGTTTGTTTCTCCTGCATTTGAAGCTATATCACTTATATCGCATGTATCTGATGCTAAATCATTTGTATCGCATAGATTTGAAGCTAATCCTTCTACTTCGAATTGATTTGAAGCTAAATCATGTTTTTCGCATGGATTTGAAGCTAACTTGTTTGTTCGGTCTGCATTTGACGCTATATCTCTTATATCGAAAGTATCTGAAGCTATATCATTTGTGTCGCACGGATTTAAAGCTAAACCTTCTATATGGCATTGATTTGAAGCTAAATCATGTGTTTCGCGTGGATTTGAAGCTAAATCTTCTACATCGCATTGATTTGAAGCTAAATCATTTGTTTCGCTTGGATTTGAAGCTATCTCGTTTGTTTCTCCTGCATTTGAAGCTATATCACTTATATCGCATGTATCTGATGCTAAATCATTTGTATCGCATAGATTTGAAGCTAATCCTTCTAGTTCGAATTGATTTGAAGCTAAATCATGTTTTTCGCATGGATTTGAAGCTAACTTGTTTGTTCGGTCTGCATTTGACGCTATATCTCTTATATCGAAAGTATCTGAAGCTATATCATTTGTGTCGCACGGATTTGAAGCTAAACCTTCTATATGGCATTGATTTGAAGCTAAATCATGTGTTTCGCGTGGATTTGAAGCTAAACCTTCTACATCGCATTGATTTAAAGCTAAATCATGTGTATCGCTTGGAAATGAAGCTAACTCGTTTGTTTCGTCTGCATATGAAGCTATTTCACTTATATCGCATGTATCTGATGCTAAATTATTTGTGTCGCATGGATTTGAAGCTAAATCATGTGTTTCGCGTGAATTTGAAGCTAACTCGTTTGTTTCGTCTACATTTGAAGCTATATCACTTATATCCCAAGTGTTTGAAGATAAATCATTTGCTTCGCAAGGATTTGAAGTTAAACCTTCCACATCGCAATGATTTGAAGCTAAATCATGTGATTCGCTTGGATTTGGAGCTAACTCGTTTATTTCGTCTGCATTTGAAGCTATATCACTTATATCGCAACTATCTGATGTTAAATCATTTGTTTCGCATGGATTTGAAGCTAAACCATCTACATCGCATTTATCTGCAGCTGAATCATGTGTTACGCATGGATTTGAAGCTAAATCGTTTACTTCGTCTGCATTTGAAGCTATATCACTTATATCCCAAGTGTTTAAAGCTAAATCATTTGTTTCGCATGGATTTGAACTTTCTACATAGCATTGATTTGAAGCTTAATCACGTGTTTTGTATGGATTTGTAGCTAACTCGTTTGTTTCTCCTGCATTTGAAGCTATATCACTTATATCGCATGTATCTGATGCTAAATCATTTGTATCGCATAGATTTGAAGCTAATCCTTCTACTTCGAATTGATTTGAAGCTAAATCATGTTTTTCGCATGGATTTGAAGCTAACTTGTTTGTTCGGTCTGCATTTGACGCTATATCTCTTATATCGAAAGTATCTGAAGCTATATCATTTGTGTCGCACGGATTTGAAGCTAAACCTTCTATATGGCATTGATTTGAAGCTAAATCATGTGTTTCGCGTGGATTTGAAGCTAAATCTTCTACATCGCATTGATTTGAAGCTAAATCATTTGTTTCGCTTGGATTTGAAGCTATCTCGTTTGTTTCGTCTGCATTTGAAGCTATATAACTTATATCGCAACTATCTTATGTTAAATCATTTGTTTCGCATGGATTTGAAGCCAAATTTTCTACATCGCATTGATTTGCAGCTAAATCATGTGTTTCGCATGAATTTGAAGCTAACTCGTTTGTTTCGTCTGCATTTGAAGCTATATCACTTATATCCCAAGTGTTTGAAGCTAAATCATTTGCTTCGCATGGATTTGAAGTTAAACCTTCCACATCGCAATGATTTGAAGATAAATCATGTGATTCGCTTGGATTTGGAGCTAAATCATTTGTTTCGCACGAATTTGAAGCTAATCCATGTGTCCGGCATGAATTTTAAGCTAAATCATGCGTTTCGCATGGATTTGAAGCTAACTCGTTTGTTTCGTCTGCATTTCAAGCTATATCACTTATATCGGAAGTATTTGAAGCTAAATCATTTGTTTCGCCCGGATTTGAAGCTAATCCTTCTACATCGCATTGATTTGCAGCTAAATCATGTTTTTCGCATAGATTTCAAGCTAGATCATTTGTTTCGCACGAATTTGAAGCTAATCCATGTGTTCGGCATGAATTTTAAGCTAAATCATATGTCTCGCATGGATTTGAAGCTAACTCGTTTGTTTCGTCTGCATTTGAAGCTATATCACTTATATCGGAAGTATTTGAAGCTAAATCATTTTTTTCGCGCGGATTTGAAGCTAAACCTTCTACATCGCATTGATTCGAAGCTAAAGCATGTGTTTCGCATTGATTTGAAGCCAAATCATGTGTTTCCCTTGGACATGAAGCTATCTCGATTGTTTCGTCTGAATTTGAAGCTATATCACTTATATCGCAAGTATCTGAAGCTTAATCATTTGTTAGGCATGGATTTGAAGATAAACCTTCTACATAGCATCGATTTAAAGCTTAATCATGAGTTTTGCAAGGATTTGAATCTGTCTCGTTTGTTTCTCCTGCATTTGAAGCTGTATCACTTATATCGCATGTATCTGATGCTATATCATTTTTGTCGCATGGATTCGATGCTAAGCCTTCTACTTCGCATTGATTTGAAGCCAAATCATGTGTTTCCCTTGGACATGAAGCTATCTCGATTGTTTCGTCTGAATTTGTAGCTATATCACTTATATCGCAAGTATCTGAAGCTTAATCATTTGTTAGGCATGGATTTGAAGATAAACCTTCTACATAGCATCGATTTAAAGCTTAATCATGAGTTTTGCAAGGATTTGAATCTGTCTCGTTTGTTTCTCCTGCATTTGAAGCTGTATCACTTATATCGCATGTATCTGATGCTATATCATTTTTGTCGCATGGATTCGATGCTAAGCCTTCTACTTCGCATTGATTTGAAGCTAAATCATGTGTTTAGCATGGTTTTTGAAGCTAACTCATTTGATTCGTCTGCATTTGAAGCTATATCAGTTATATCCCAAGTGTTTGATGCTAAATCATTTGTTTCGCATGGATTTGAAGCTAAACCTTCTACATCGCATTGATTTGAAGCCAAATCATGTGTTTCGCTTGGATATGAAGCTAACTCGTTTGTTTCGTCTTCATTTGAAGCTATATAACTTATATCGCAAGTATCTGACGCTTAATCATTTGTTAGACATGGATTTGAAGATAAACCTTCTACATAGCATTGATTTAAAGCTTAATCATGAGTTTTCCATGGATTTGAATCTGTCTCCTTTGTTTCTACTGCATTTGAAGCTATATCACTTATATCGCATGTATCTGATGCTATATCATTTGTGTCGCATGGATTTGATGCTGAGCCTTCTACTTCGTATTGATTTGAAGCTAAATCATGTGTACTGCATGGTTTTTGAAGCTAATTCATTTCATTCGTCTGCATTTGAAGCTATATCAGTTATATCCCAAGTGTTTGTTGCTAAATCATTTGTTTCGCATGGATTTGATGCTAAACCGTCTACATCGCATTGATTTGAAGTTAAATCATGTGTTTCGCATGGATATGATGCTAACTCGTTTGTTTCGTATGCATTTGAAGCTATACAACTTACATCGCAAGTATCTGAAGCTAAATCATTGGTTTCGCATGGATTTGAAACTAAACGTTCTACATCGCATTGATTTGAAGCTAAATCATGTGTTTAGCTTGGATATGAAGCTAAACCTTCTACATCGCATTGATTTGAAGCCAAATCATGTGTTTCGCTTGGATATGAAGCTAACTCGTTTGTTTCGTCTTCATTTGAAGCTATATAACTTATATCGCAAGTATCTGACGCTTAATCATTTGTTAGGCATGGATTTGAAGATAAACCTTCTACATAGCATTGATTTAAAGCTTAATCATGAGTTTTCCATGGATTTGAATCTGTCTCCTTTGTTTCTACTGCATTTGAAGCTATATCACTTATATCGCATGTATCTGATGCTATATCATTTGTGTCGCATGGATTTGATGCTGAGCCTTCTACTTCGTATTGTTTGAAGCTAAATCATGTGTACTGCATGGTTTTTGAAGCTAATTCATTTCATTCGTCTGCATTTGAAGCTATATCAGTTATATCCCAAGTGTTTGATGCTAAATCATTTGTTTCGCATGGATTTGATGCTAAACCTTCTACATCGCATTGATTTGAAGTTAAATCATGTTTTTTCGCTTGGATATGATGCTAACTCGTTTGTTTCGTCTGCATTTGAAGCTATATAACTTACATCGCAAGTATCGAAGCTAAATCATAGGTTTCGCATGGATTTGAATCTAAACGTTCTACATCGCATTGATTTGAAGCTAAATCATGTGTTTAGCTTGAATATGATGCTAACTCGTTTGTTTCTTCTGCATTTGAAGCTATATCACTTATATCGCAAGTATCTGAAGCTTATCATTTCTTAGGCATGGATTTGAGCAAAATCTTCTACATAGCATTGATTTGAAGCTAATTCATGTGTTTAGCTTGAATATGATGCTAACTCATTTGATTCGTCTGCATTTGAAGCTACATCACTTATATCATATGTGTGAAGAAGCTAAATCAATTTGTTTCGCATGGATTTGAAGCTAAACTTCTACATCGCATTGATTTGAAGTTAAATCATGTTCTTCGCTTGGATATGATGCTAACTCGTTTGTTTAGTCTGCATTTGAAGCTATATAACTTACATCGCAAGTATCTGAAGCTAAATGATTGTTTCGCATGGATTTGAAGCTAAACCTTCTACATCGCATTGATTTGAAGTTAAATCATGTTTTTTCGCGTGGATATGATGCTAACTCGTTTGTTTCGTCTGCATTTGAAGTTATATCACTTATATCGCATGTATCTGATGCTCGATCATTTGTATCGCATAGATTTGAAGCTACTCCTTCCTACTTCGAAGTGATTTGAAGCTAAATCATGTGCTTCGCATGGATTTGAAGCTAATTCGTTTGTTCGGTCAGCATTTGAAGCTATATCACCTTATACCGCAAGTATCTGAAGCTTATCATTTGTTAGGCATGGATTTGAAGATAAACCTTGTACGTAGCATTGATCTAAAGCTTAATCATGTATTTTGCATGGATTTGAATCTGACTCGCTTGTTTCTCCTGCATTTGAAGCTATATCACTTATATCGCATGTATCTGATGCTATACCATTTGTGTCGCATGGTTTTGATGCTAAGCCTTCTACTTCGCATTGATTTGAAGCTAAATCATCTGTATAGCGAGGTTATTGAAGCTAACTCATTTGATTCGTCTGCATTTGAAGCTACATCACTTATATCCTATGTGTTTGAAGTTAAATCATTTGTTTCGCATCGATTTGCAGCTAACCCTTCTACAGCGCATAGATTTGATGCTAAATCATGTGTTTTCGCTTGAATATGGTGCTAACTCGTTTGATTCGTCTGCATTTGAAGCTGTATCACTTACATCGCAAGTATCTGAAGCTAAATCATTGGTTTCGCATGGATTTGAAGCTAAACATTCTACATCGCATAGATTTGCAGCGATCTCGTTTGTTTCTCCTGCATTTGCAGCTATATCAGTTATATCGCAAGTATCTGAAGCTTAATCATTTGTTAGGCATGGATTTGAAGACAAACCTTCTACATAGCATTGATTTAAAGCTTAATCATGTGTTATGCATGGGTTTGAATCTGACTCGTTTGTTTCCCCTGCATTTGAAGGTATACCACTTATATCGCATGTATCTGATGCTATATCATTTGTGTCGCTTGGATTTGATGTCAAGCCTTCTACTTCGCATTGATTTGACGCTAAATCATTTGTTTCGCATGGATTTTAAGTTGAACCTGATACATCGCATTGATTTAAAGCTTAATCATGTATTTTGCATGGATTTGAATCTGACTCGCTTATTTCTCCTGCATTTGAAGCTATATCACTTATATCGCATGTCTCTGATGCTATATCATTTGTTTCGCTTGGATTTGATGTTAAGCCTTCTACTTCGCATTGATTTGAAGCTAAATCATGTGTTCAGCTTGGATATGATGCTAACTCGTTTGTTTCTTCTGCATTTGAAGCTATATCACTCATATCGCAAGTATCTGATGCTATATCATTTGCGTCGCATGATTTGATGATAAAGCCTTCTACTTCGCATTGATTTGAAGCTAAATCATGTGTTTAGCATGGTTTTTGAAGCTAACTCATTTGATCGTCTGCATTTGAAGCTATATCAGTTATATCCCAAGTGTTTGATGCTAAATCATTTGTATCGCATGGATTTGAAGCTAAACCTTCTACATCGCATTGATTTGAAGTTAAATCATGTGTTTCGCTTGGATATAATGCTAACTCGTTTGTTTCGTCTGCATTGAAGCTATACAACTTACATCGCAAGTATCTGAAGCTAAATCATTGGTTTCGCATGGATTTGAAGCTAAACCTTCTACAACGCATTGATTTGAAGCTAAATCATGTGTTTCGCTTGGATATGAAGCTAACTCGTTGTTTCGTCCGCATTTGAAGCTATATCACTTATACCGCAAGTATCTGAAGCTTATCATTTGTTAGGCATGGATTTGAAGATAAACCTTGTACGTAGCATTGATCTAAAGCTTAATCATGTATTTTGCATGGATTTGAATCTGACTCGCTTGTTTCTCCTGCATTTGAAGCTATATCACTTATATCGCATGTAGCTGATGCTATACCATTTGTGTCGCATGGTTTTGATGCTAAGCCTTCTACTTCGCATTGATTTGAAGCTAAATCATGTGTATAGCGAGGTTATTGAAGCTAACTCATTTGATTCGTCTGCATTTGAAGCTACATCACTTATATCCTATGTGTTTGAAGTTAAATCATTTGTTTCGCATCGATTTGCAGCTAACCCTTCTACAGCGCATAGATTTGATGCTAAATCATGTGTTTCGCTTGAATATGGTGCTAACTCGTTTGATTCGTCTGCATTTGAAGCTGTATCACTTACATCGCAAGTATCTGAAGCTAAATCATTGGTTTCGCATGGATTTGATGCTAAACATTCTACATCGCATAGATTTGCAGCGATCTCGTTTGTTTCTCCTGCATTTGAAGCTATATCACTTATATCGCATGTATCTGATGCTATACCATTTGTCTCGCATGGTTTTGATGCTAAGCCTTCTACTTCGCATTGATTTGAAGCTAAATCATGTGTATAGCGAGGTTATTGAAGCTAACTCATTTGATTCGTCTGCATTTGAAGCTATATCAGTTATATCCCAAGTGTTTGATGCTAAATCATTTGTATCGCATGGATTTGAAGCTAAACCTTCTACATCGCATTGATTTGAAGTTAAATCATGTGTTTCGCTTGGATATAATGCTAACTCGTTTGTTTCGTCTGCATTTGAAGCTATACAACTTACATCGCAAGTATCTGAAGCTAAATCATTGGTTTCGCATGGATTTGAAGCTAAACCTTCTACAACGCATTGATTTGAAGCTAAATCATGTGTTTCGCTTGGATATGAAGCTAACTCGTTGTTTCGTCCGCATTTGAAGCTATATCACTTATACCGCAAGTATCTGAAGCTTATCATTTGTTAGGCATGGATTTGAAGATAAACCTTGTACGTAGCATTGATCTAAAGCTTAATCATGTATTTTGCATGGATTTGAATCTGACTCGCTTGTTTCTCCTGCATTTGAAGCTATATCACTTATATCGCATGTATCTGATGCTATACCATTTGTGTCGCATGGTTTTGATGCTAAGCCTTCTACTTCGCATTGATTTGAAGCTAAATCATGTGTATAGCGAGGTTATTGAAGCTAACTCATTTGATTCGTCTGCATTTGAAGCTACATCACTTATATCCTATGTGTTTGAAGTTAAATCATTTGTTTCGCATCGATTTGCATCTAACCCTTCTACAGCGCATAGATTTGATGCTAAATCATGTGTTTCGCTTGAATATGGTGCTAACTCGTTTGATTCGTCTGCATTTGAAGCTGTATCACTTACATCGCAAGTATCTGAAGCTATATCATTGGTTTCGCATGGATTTGATGCTAAACATTCTACATCGCATAGATTTGCAGCGATCTCGTTTGTTTCTCCTGCATTTGAAGCTATATCACTTATATCGCATGTATCTGATGCTATACCATTTGTCTCGCATGGTTTTGATGCTAAGCCTTCTACTTCGCATTGATTTGAAGCTAAATCATGTGTATAGCGAGGTTATTGAAGCTAACTCATTTGATTCGTCTGCATTTGAAGCTACATCACTTATATCCTATGTGTTTGAAGTTAAATCATTTGTTTCGCATCGATTTGCAGCTAACCCTTCTACAGCGCATAGATTTGATGCTAAATCATGTGTTTCGCTTGGATATGGTGCTAACTCGTTGATTCGTCGGCATTTGAAGCTGTATCACTTATACCGCATGTATCTGATGCTATATCATTGGTTTCGCATGGATTTGAAGCTAAACCTTCTATATGGCATTGATTTGAAGCTAAATCATGTGTTTCGCGTGGATTGCAAGCTAAACCTTCTACATCGCATTGATTTGAAGATTAATCATGTGTTTTGCATGGATTTGAAGCTAACTCGTTTGTTTCTCCTGCATTTGAAGTTATATCACTTATAACGCATGTATCTGATGCTAAATCATTTGTGTCGCATGGATTTGAAGCTAAACCTTCTATATGGCATTGATTTGAAGCTAAATCATGTGTTTCGCGTGGATTGCAAGCTAAACCTTCTACATCGCATTGATTTTAAGCTAAATCATGTGTTTCGCTTGGATTTGAAGCTATCTCGTTTGTTTCGTCTGCATTTGAAGCTATATAACTTATATCGCAACTATCTGATGTTAAATCATTTGTTTCGCATGGATTTGAAGCTAAATCTTCAACAACGCATTGATTTGCAGCTAATCTTCTACATCGCATTGATTGCAGCCAAATCATGTGTTTCGCATGGATTTGAAGCTAACTCGTTTGTTTCGTCTGCATTTGAAGCTATATCACTTATATCCCAAGTGTTGAAGCTAAATCATTTGCTTCGCATGGATTTGAAGTTAAACCTTCCACATCGCAATGATTTGAAGCTAAATCATGTGATTTGCTTGGATTTGGAGCTAACTCGTTTATTTCGTCTGCATTTGAAGCTATATCACTTATATCCCAAGTGTTTGAAGGTAAATCATTTGTTTCGCATGGATTTGAAGCTAAACCTTCTACATCGCATTGATTTGAAGCTAATCATGTGTTTTGCTTGGATTTGAAGCTATCTCTTTTGTTTCGTCTGCATTTGAAGCTATATCACTTATATCGCATGTATCTGATGCTATATCATTTGTGTCGCATGGATTCGATGCTAAGCCTTCTACTTCGCATTGATTGAAGCTAAATCATGTGTTTAGCATGGTTTTTGAAGCTAACTCATTTGATTCGTCTGCATTTGAAGCTATATCAGTTATATCCCAAGTGTTTGATGCTAAATCATTTGTATCGCATGATTTGAAGCTAAACCTTCTACATCGCATTGATTTGAAGTTAAATCATGTGTTTCGCTTGGATATAATGCTAACTCGTTTGTTTCGTCTGCATTTGAAGCTATACAACTTACATCGCAAGTATCTGAAGCTAAATCATTGGTTTCGCATGGATTTGAAGCTAAACCTTCTACAACGCATTGATTTGAAGCTAAATCATGTGTTTCGCTTGGATATGAAGCTAACTCGTTGTTTCGTCGCATTTGAAGCTATATCACTTATACCGCAAGTATCTGAAGCTTATCATTTGTTAGGCATGGATTTGAAGATAAACCTTGTACGTAGCATTGATCTAAAGCTTAATCATGTATTTTGCATGGATTTGAATCTGACTCGCTTGTTTCTCCTGCATTTGAAGCTATATCACTTATATCGCATGTATCTGATGCTATACCATTTGTGTCGCATGGTTTTGATGCTAAGCCTTCTACTTCGCATTGATTTGAAGCTAAATCATGTGTATAGCGAGGTTATTGAAGCTAACTCATTTGATTCGTCTGCATTTGAAGCTACATCACTTATATCCTATGTGTTTGAAGTTAAATCATTTGTTTCGCATCGATTTGCAGCTAACCCTTCTACAGCGCATAGATTTGATGCTAAATCATGTGTTTCGCTTGAATATGGTGCTAACTCGTTTGATTCGTCTGCATTTGAAGCTGTATCACTTACATCGCAAGTATCTGAAGCTAAATCATTGGTTTCGCATGGATTTGATGCTAAACATTCTACATCGCATAGATTTGCAGCGATCTCGTTTGTTTCTCCTGCATTTGAAGCTATATCACTTATATCGCATGTATCTGATGCTATACCATTTGTCTCGCATGGTTTTGATGCTAAGCCTTCTACTTCGCATTGATTTGAAGCTAAATCATGTGTATAGCGAGGTTATTGAAGCTAACTCATTTGATTCGTCTGCATTTGAAGCTACATCACTTATATCCTATGTGTTTGAAGTTAAATCATTTGTTTCGCATCGATTTGCAGCTAACCCTTCTACAGCGCATAGATTTGATGCTAAATCATGTGTTTCGCTTGAATATGTGCTAACTCGTTTGATTCGTCTGCATTTGAAGCTGTATCACTTATATCGCATGTATCTGATGCTATATCATTGGTTTCGCATGGATTTGAAGCTAAACCTTCTATATGGCATTGATTTGAAGCTAAATCATGTGTTTCGCGTGGATTGCAAGCTAAACCTTCTACATCGCATTGATTTGAAGATTAATCATGTGTTTTTGCATGGATTTGAAGCTAACTCGTTTGTTTCTCCTGCATTTGAAGTTATATCACTTATAACGCATATATCTGATGCTAAATCATTTGTGTCGCATGGATTTGAAGCTAAACCTTCTATATGGCATTGATTTGAAGCTAAATCATGTGTTTCGCGTGGATTGCAAGCTAAACCTTCTACATCGCATTGATTTTAAGCTAAATCATGTGTTTCGCTTGATTTGAAGCTATCTCGTTGTTTCGTCTGCATTTGAAGCTATATAACTTATATCGCAACTATCTGATGTTAAATCATTTGTTTCGCATGGATTTGAAGCTAAATCTTCAACAACGCATTGATTTGCAGCTAAATCTTCTACATCGCATTGATTTGCAGCTAAATCATGTGTTTCGCATGGATTTGAAGCTAACTCGTTTGTTTCGTCTGCATTTGAAGCTATATCACTTATATCCCAAGTGTTTGAAGCTAAATCATTTGCTTCGCATGGATTTGAAGTTAAACCTTCCACATCGCAATGATTTGAAGCTAAATCATGTGATTTGCTTGGATTTGGAGCTAACTCGTTTATTTCGTCTGCATTTGAAGCTATATCACTTATATCCCAAGTGTTTGAAGGTAAATCATTTGTTTCGCATGGATTTGAAGCTAAACCTTCTACATCGCATTGATTTGAAGCTAAATCATGTGTTTTGCTTGGATTTGAAGCTATCTCTTTTGTTTCGTCTGCATTTGAAGCTATATCACTTATATCGCATGTATCTGATGCTATATCATTTGTGTCGCATGGATTCGATGCTAAAGCCTTCTACTTCGCATTGATTTGAAGCTAAATCATGTGTTTAGCATGGTTTTTGAAGCTAACTCATTTGATTCGTCTGCATTTGAAGCTATATCAGTTATATCCCAAGTGTTTGATGCTAAATCATTTGTTTCGCATGGATTTGAAGCTAAACCTTCTACATCGCATTGATTTGAAGTTAAATCATGTGTTTCGCATGGATATGATGCTAACTCGTTTGTTTCGTCTGCATTTGAAGCTATACAACTTACATCGCAAGTATCTGAAGCTAAATCATTGGTTTCGCATGGATTTGAAGCTAAACGTTCTACATCGCATTGATTTGAAGCTAAATCGTGTGTTTACCTTGGATATGAAGCTAAACCTTCTACATCGCATTGATTTGAAGCCAAATCATGTGTTTCGCTTGGATATGAAGCTAACTCGTTTGTTTCGTCTTCATTTGAAGCTATATAACTTATATCGCAAGTATCTGACGCTTAATCATTTGTTAGGCATGGATTTGAAGATAAACCTTCTACATTGCATTGATTTAAAGCTTAATCATGAGTTTTGCATGGATTTGAATCTGTCTCCTTTGTTTCTACTGCATTTGAAAGCTATATCACTTATATCGCATGTATCTGATGCTATATCATTTGTGTCGCATGATTTGATGCTGAGCCTTCTACTTCGTATTGATTTGAAGCTAAGTCATGTGTACTGTATGGTTTTTGAAGCTAATTCATTTCATTCTTCTGCATTTGAAGCTATATCAGTTATATCCCAAGTGTTTGATGCTAAATCATTTGTTTCGCATGATTTGATGCTAAACCTTCTACATCGCATTGATTTGAAGTTAAATCATGTTTTTCGCTTGGATATGATGCTAACTCGTTTGTTTCGTCTGCATTTGAAGCTATATAACTTACATCGCAAGTATCGGAAGCTAAATCATAGGTTTCGCATGGATTTGAATCTAAACGTTCTACATCGCATTGATTTGAAGCTAAATCATGTGTTTAGCTTGAATATGATGCTAACTCGTTTGTTTCTTCTGCATTTGAAGCTATATCACTTATATCGCAAGTATCTTAAGCTTATCATTTCTTAGGCATGGATTTGAGCAAAATCTTCTACATAGCATTGATTTGAAGCTAAATCATGTGTTTAGCTTGAATATGATGCTAACTCATTTGATTCGTCTGCATTTGAAGCTACATCACTTATATCATATGTGTTTGAAGCTAAATCATTTGTTTCGCATGGATTTGAAGCTAAACCTTCTACATCGCATTGATTTGAAGTTAAATCATGTTTTTCGCGTGGATATGATGCTAACTCGTCTGTTTCGTCTGCATTGAAGTTATATCACTTATATCGCATGTATCTGATGCTCGATCATTTGTATCGCATAGATTTGAAGCTACTCTTCTACTTCGAAGTGATTTGAAGCTAAATCATGTGCTTCGCATGGATTTGAAGCTAATTCGTTTGTTCGGTCAGCATTTGACGCTATATCTCTTATATCGAAAGTATCTGAAGCTATATCATTTGTGACGCATGGATTTGAATCTAAACCTTCTATATGGCATTGATTTGAAGCTAAATCATGTGTTTCGCGTGGATTTCCAAGCTAAACCTTCTACATCGCATTGATTTGAAGCTAAATCATGTGTTTCGCTTGGATTTGAAGCTATCTCGTTTGTTTCGTCTGCATTTGAAGCTATATAACTTATATCGCAACTATCTGATGTTAAATCATTTGTTTCGCATGGATTTGAAGCTAACTCTTCTACATCGCATTGATTTGCAGCTGAAATCATGTGTTTCGCATGGATTTGAAGCTAACTCGTTTGTTTCGTCTGCATTTGAAGCTATATCACTTATATCCCAAGTGTTTGAAGCTAAATCATTTGCTTCGCATGGATTTGAAGTTAAACCTTCCACATCGCAATGATTTGAAGCTAAATCATGTGATTCGCTTGGATTTGGAGCTAACTCGTTTATTTCGTCTGCATTTGAAGCTATATCACTTATATCGCAACTATCTGATGTTAAATCATTCGTTTCAGCATGGATTTGAAGCTAACCTTCTACATCGCATTGATTTGAAGCTAAATCATGTGTTTCGCTTGGATTTGAAGCTAACTCGTTTGTTTCGTCTACATTTGAGGCTATATCACTTATATCGCAAGTATCTGAAGCTTAATCATTTGTTAGGCATGGATTTGAAGCTAAACCTTCTACTTCGCATTGATTTGAAGCTTAATCATGGATTTCGCATCGATTTGAAGCTAACTCGTTTGTTTCGTCTGCATTTGATGATATATCACTTATATCGCAAGTATATGAAGCTAAATCATTTGTGTCGCATGGATTTGAAGCTAAACCTTCTACATAGCATTGATTTGAAGCTTAATCATGTGTTTTGCATGGATTTGAAGCTATATCACCTGTATCGCAAGTATTTGAAGAAAAATCACTTGTTTCGCTCGGATTTGAAGCTAACTCGTTTGTTTCGTCTGCATTTGAAGCTATATCACATATATCCCAAGTGTTTGAAGCTAAATCATTTGTTTCGCATGGATTTGAAGCTAAACCTTCTACATCGCATTGATTTGAAGCTAATCCTTCTACATCGCATTGATTTGAAGCAAAACCTTCTACATCGCATTGATTTAAAGCTAAATCATGTGTTTCGCTTGGATATGAAGCTAACGAGTTTGTTTCGTCTGCTTTTGGAGCTATATCACTTATATGGGAAGCGTTTGAAAGTACATCATTTGTTTCGCATGGATTTGTAGCTAAACCTTCTACATCGCATTGATTTGAAGCTAAATCATGTGATTCCCTTGGATTTGAAGCAAACTCGTTTGTTTCGTCTGCATTTGAAGCTATATCACTCATATCGCTAGTATGTGAAGCTAAATCATTTGTGTCTCATGGATTTGAAGCTAATCCTTCTACATCGATTTGCTCTGAAGCTAAATCATGTGTTTCGCATGGATTTGAAACTAACTCGTTTGTTTCCCCTGCATTTGAAGCTATATCCCTTATATCGCAAGTATCTGATGCTAAATCATTTGTTTCGCATGGATTTGAAGCAAAGCCTTCTACTTCGCATTGATTTGAAGCTAAATAATGTGTATCGCATCGATTTTGAAGCTAACTCTTTCGATTCGTCTGCATTTGAAGCTGTATCACTTATATCCCAAGTGTTTGATGCTAAATGATTTGTTTCGCATGGATTTGAAGCTAAACCTTCTACATCGCATTGATTTGAAGCTAAGTCATGTGTTTCGCTTGGATATGAAGCTATCTCGTTTGTTTCGTCAGCATTTGAAGCTATATCACTTATACCGCAAGTATCTGAAGCTTATCATTTGTTAGGCATGGATTTGAAGATAAACCTTGTACGTAGCATTGATCTAAAGCTTAATCATGTATTTTGCATGGATTTGAATCTGACTCGCTTGTTTCTCCTGCATTTGAAGCTATATCACTTATATCGCATGTATCTGATGCTATACCATTTGTGTCGCATGGTTTTGATGCTAAGCCTTCTACTTCGCATTGATTTGAAGCTAAACTATGTGTATAGCGAGGTTATTGAAGCTAACTCATTTGATTCGTCTGCATTTGAAGCTACATCACTTATATCCTATGTGTTTGAAGTTAAATCATTTGTTTCGCATCGATTTGCAGCTAACCCTTCTACAGCGCATAGATTTGATGCTAAATCATGTGTTTCGCTTGAATATGGTGCTAACTCGTTTGATTCGTCTGCATTTGAAGCTGTATCACTTACATCGCAAGTATCTGAAGCTAAATCATTGGTTTCGCATGGATTTGAAGCTAAACATTCTACATCGCATAGATTTGCAGCGATCTCGTTTGTTTCTCCTGCATTTGAAGCTATATCACTTATATCGCATGTATCTGATGCTATATCAATTGTGTCGCATGGATTTGATGCTGAGCCTTCTACTTCGCATTGATTTGAAGCTAAATCATGTGTATAGCGAGGTTATTGAAGCTAACTCATTTGATTCGTCTGCATTTGAAGCTACATCACTTATATCCTATGTGTTTGAAGTTAAATCATTTGTTTCGCATCGATTTGCAGCTAACCCTTCTACAGCGCATAGATTTGATGCTAAATCATGTGTTTCGCTTGAATATGGTGCTAACTCGTTTGATTCGTCTGCATTTGAAGCTGTATCACTTACATCGCAAGTATCTGAAGCTAAATCATGTGTTTCGCTTGGATATGAAGCTAACTCGTTTGTTTCGTCTGCATTTGAAGCTATATCTCTTATATCGCAAGTATCTGAAGCTATATCATTTGTGTCGCATGGATTTGTAGCTAAACATTCTATATCGCATTGATTTGAAGCGAAATCATGTGTTTCGCGTGGATTTGAAGCTAAATCTTCTACATCGCATTCCTTTGAAGCTAAATCATGTGCTTCGCTTGATTTGAAGCTAACTCGTTTGTTTCTTCTGCATTTGAAGCTATATCACTTATATCCCAAGTGTTTGAAGCTAAATCATTTTTTTCGCATGGATTTGAAGCTAAACCTTCCACATCGCATTGATTTAAAGCTAAATCATGTGTATCGCTTGGATATGAAGCTAACTCGTTTGTTTCGTCTGCATTTGAAGCTATTTCACTTATATCGCATGTATCTGATGCTAAATCATTTGTGTCGCATGGATTTGAAGCTAAACCTTCTATATCGCATTGATTTGAAGCTAGATGATGTGTTTCGCGTGGATTTGAAGCTAAACGTTCTACATCGCATTGATTTGAAGCTAAATCATGTGTTTCGCTTGGTTTTGAAACTATCTCGTTTGTTTCGTCTGCATTTCAAGCTATATCACTTATATCGCAACTATCTGATGTTAAATCATTTGTTTCGCATGGATTTGAATCTAACTCGTTTGTTTCGTCTGCATTTGAAGCTATGTCACTTATATCCCAAGTGTTTGAATCTAAATCATTTGTTTCGCATGGATTTGAAGCTATACTTTCTACATAGCATTGATTTGAAGCTTAATCACGTGTTTTGTATGGATTTGTAGCTAACTCGTTTGTTTACCCTGCATTTCAAGCTATATCACTTATACCGCAACTATCTGATGTTAAATCATTTGTTTCGCATGGATTTGAAGCTAAACCTTCTACATCGCATTGATTTAAAGCTAAATCATGTGTTTCGCTTGGATATGAAGCTAACTCGTTGTTTCGTCCGCATTTGAATCTATATCACTTATATCGCAAGTATCTGAAGCTTATTCATTTGTGTCGCATGGATTTGAAGCTAAACCTTCTACATAGCATTGATTTGAAGATTAATCATGTGTTTTGCATGGATTTGAAGCTAACTCGTTTGTTTCTCCTGCATTTGAAGTTATATCACTTATATCGCATGTATCTGATGCTAAATCATTTGTTTCGCATGGATTTGAAGCTAAACCTTCTATATCGCATTGATTTGAAGCTAAATCATGTGTTTCGCGTGGATTTGAAGCTAAACCTTCCACATCGCATTCCTTTGAAGCTAAATCATGTGTTTCGCTTGATTTGAAGCTAACTCGTTTGCTTCGTCTGCATTTGAAGCTATATCACTTATATCCCAAGTGTTTGAAGCTAAATCATTTGTTTCGCATGGAATTGAAGGTAAACCTTCTACATCGCATTGATTTGAAGCTAAATCATGTGTTTCGCTTGGATTTGAAGCTATCTCTTTTGTTTTGTCTGCATTTGAAACTATATCACTTATATCGCATGCATCTGATGTTAAATCATTTGTGTCGCATGGATTTGATGCTAAACCTTCTATATGGCATTGATTTGAAGCTAAATCATGCGTTTCGCGTGGATTTCAAGCTAAACCTTCTACATCGCATTGATTTGAAGCTAAATCATGTGTTTCGCTTGGATTTGAAGCTATCTCTTTTGTTTTGTCTGCATTTGAAGCTATATCACTTATAACGCATGTATCTGATGCTGAATCATTTGTATCGTATGGATTTGAAGATAATCCTTCTACTTCGAATTGATTTGAAGCTAAATCATGTGTTTCGCTTGGATATGAAGCTAACTCGTTTGTTTCGTCTGCATTTGAAGCTATATCTCTTATATCGCAAGTATCTGCAGCTATATCATTTGTGTCGCATGGATTTGTAGCTAAACATTCTATATCGCATTGATTTGAAGCTAAATCATGTGTTTCGCGTGGATTTGAAGCTAAACCTTCTACATCGCATTGATTTGAAGCTAAATCATGTGTTTCGCTTGATTTGAAGCTAACTCGTTTGTTTCTAATGCATTTAAACTATATCACTTATATCCCAAGGGTTTGAAGCTAATTCATTTTTTTCGCATGGATTTGAAGCCAAACCTTCTACATCGCATTGATTTAAAGCTAGATCATGTGTATCGCTTGGATATGAAGCTAACTCGTTTGTTTCGAGTGCATTTGAAGCTATTTCACTTATATCGCATGTATCTGATGCTATATCAATTGTGTCGCATGGATTTGATGCTGAGCCATCTACTTCGCATTGATTTGAAGCTAAATCATGTGTATAGCATGGTTTTTGAAGCTAATTCATTTGATTCGTCTGCATTTGAAGCTATATCAGTTATATCCCAAGTGTTTGACGCTAAATCATTTGTTTAGCAAGGATTTGAAGCTAAACCTTCTACATCGCATTGATTTGAAGTTAAATCATGTTTTTCGCTTGAATATGATGCTAACTCGTTTGTTTCGTCTGCATTTGAAGCTGTATAACTTACATCGCAAGTATCTGAATCTAAATCATAGGTTTCGCATGGATTTGAAGCTAAACGTTCTACATCGCATTGATTTGAAGCTAAATCATGTGTTTAGCTTGGATATGATGCTAACTCGTTTGTTTCTTCTGCATTTGAAGCTATATCACTCATATCGCAAGTATCTGATGCTAAATCATTTGTTTCGCATGGATTTGAAGCTAAACCTTCTATATCGCATTGATTTGAAGCTAAATCATGTGTTTCGCGTGGATTTGAAGCTAAACCTTCCACATCGCATTCCTTTGAAGCTAAATCATGTGTTTCGCTTGATTTGAAGCTAACTCGTTTGCTTCGTCTGCATTTGAAGCTATATCACTTATATCCCAAGTGTTTGAAGCTAAATCATTTGTTTCGCATGGAATTGAAGGTAAACCTTCTACATCGCATTGATTTGAAGCTAAATCATGTGTTTCGCTTGGATTTGAAGCTATCTCTTTTGTTTTGTCTGCATTTGAAACTATATCACTTATATCGCATGCATCTGATGTTAAATCATTTGTGTCGCATGGATTTGATGCTAAACCTTCTATATGGCATTGATTTGAAGCTAAATCATGCGTTTCGCGTGGATTTCAAGCTAAACCTTCTACATCGCATTGATTTGAAGCTAAATCATGTGTTTCGCTTGGATTTGAAGCTATCTCGTTTGTTTCGTCTGCATTTGAAGCTATATAACTTATATCGCAACTATCTGATGTTAAATCATTTGTTTCGCATGGATTTGAAGCTAAACCTTCTACATCGCATTTATTTGCAGCTGAATCATGTATTTCGCATGGATTTGAAGTTAACTCGTTTGCTTCGTCTGCATTTGAAGCTATATCACTTATACCAAAAGTGTTTGAAACTAAATCATTTGTTTCGCATGGATTTGAAGCTAAACCTTCTATATCGCATTGATTTGAAGTTAAATCATGTGTTTCGCGTGGATTTGAAGCTAAACCTTCCACATCGCATTCCTTTGAAGCTAAATCATGTGTTTCGCTTGATTTGAAGCTAACTCGTTTGCTTCGTCTGCATTTGAAGCTACATCACTTATATCCCAAGTGTTTGAATCTAAATCATTTGTTTCGCATGGATTTGAAGCTATACTTTCTACATAGCATTGATTTGAAGCTAAATCATGTGTTTCGCTTGGTTTTGAAACTATCTCGTTTGTTTCGTCTGTATTTCAAGCTATATCACTTATATCGCAACTATCTGATGTTAAATCATTTGTTTCCCATGGATTTGAATCTAACTCGTTTGTTTCGTCTGCATTTGAAGCTATGTCACTTATATCCCAAGTGTTTGAATCTAAATCATTTGTTTCGCATGGATTTGAAGCTATACTTTCTACATAGCATTGATTTGAAGCTTAATCACGTGTTTTGTATGGATTTGTAGCTAACTCGTTTGTTTACCCTGCATTTCAAGCTATATCACTTATACCGCAACTATCTGATGTTAAATCATTTGTTTCGCATGGATTTGAAGCTAAACCTTCTACATCGCATTGATTTACAGCTAAATCATGTGTTTCGCTTGGATATGAAGCTAACTCGTTGTTTCGTCCGCATTTGAATCTATATCACTTATATCGCAAGTATCTGAAGCTTATTCATTTGTGTCGCATGGATTTGAAGCTAAACCTTCTACATAGCATTGATTTGAAGATTAATCATGTGTTTTGCATGGATTTGAAGCTAACTCGTTTGTTTCTCCTGCATTTGAAGTTATATCACTTATATCGCATGTATCTGATGCTAAATCATTTGTTTCGCATGGATTTGAAGCTAAACCTTCTATATCGCATTGATTTGAAGCTAAATCATGTGTTTCGCGTGGATTTGAAGCTAAACCTTCCACATCGCATTCCTTTGAAGCTAAATCATGTGTTTCGCTTGATTTGAAGCTAACTCGTTTGCTTCGTCTACATTTGAATCTACATCACTTATATCCCAAGTGTTTGAATCTAAATCATTTGTTTCGCATGGATTTGAAGCTATACTTTCTACATAGCATTGATTTGAAGCTAAATCATGTGTTTCGCTTGGTTTTGAAACTATCTCGTTTGTTTCGTCTGTATTTCAAGCTATATCACTTATATCGCAACTATCTGATGTTAAATCATTTGTTTCGCATGGATTTGAATCTAACTCGTTTGTTTCGTCAGCATTTGAAGCTATGTCACTTATATCCCAAGTGTTTGAATCTAAATCATTTGTTTCGCATGGATTTGAAGCTATACTTTCTACATAGCATTGATTTGAAGCTTAATCACGTGTTTTGTATGGATTTGTAGCTAACTCGTTTGTTTACCCTGCATTTCAAGCTATATCACTTATACCGCAACTATCTGATGTTAAATCATTTGTTTCGCATGGATTTGAAGCTAAACCTTCTACATCGCATTGATTTAAAGCTAAATCATGTGATTCGCTTGGATTTGACGCAAACTCGTTTCTTTCGTCTGCATTTGAAGCTATATCACTTATATCGCTAGTATTTGAAGCTAAATCGTTTGTGTCTCATGGATTTGAAGCTAAATCTTCTCCATAGCATTGATTTGAAGCTTAGTCATGTATTTGGAAGGATTTGAAGCTAACTCGTTGGTTCCTCCTGTTTTTGAAGCTATATCACTTATATCGCAAGTATCTGATGCTAAATCATTTGTATCTCAGGGATTTGAATCTAATCCTTCTACTCCGAATTTCTTTGAAGGTAAATCATGTGTTTCGCATGGATTTGAAACTAACTCGTTAGTTTCCCTTGTATTTGAAACTATATCACTTATATCGCAAGTATCTGATGCTAAATCATTTGTTTCGCATGGATATGATGCTAAACCTTCTATATCGCATTGATTTGAAGCTAAATCATGTGTTTCGCTTGGATTTGAAGCTAAACCTTCTACATCGCATGGATTTGAATCTTAGCCGTGTACTTCGAATTAATTTGAAGCTAAATCGTGTGTGTCGCATTGATTTGAAGCTAAATCATGTGTTTCGCTTGGATATGAAGCTAACTCGTTTGTTTCTCCTGCATTTGAAGCTATATCACATATATCTCAAGTGTTTGAAGCTCAATCATTTGCTTCGCATAGATATGAAGCTAAACCTTCCACATCGCATTGATTTGGTGCTAAATCACGTGTTTCGCTTGAATTTGGATCCAACTCGATTGTTTCGTCTGCATTTGAAGCTATGTCACATATATCGCAAGTATGTGAAGCTAAATCATTTGTGTCGCATGCATTTGATGCTAAACCTTCTAGATAGTATTGATTTGAAGCTTAATCATGTGTTTTGCATGGATTTGAATCTAACTCGTTTGTTTCTCCTGCACTTGAAGCTATATCATTTAAGTCGCAAGTATCTGATGCTAAATAATTTGTTTCGCATGGATTTGAAGCTAAATCATGTGTTTCGCTTGGATATGAAGCTAACTCGTTTGTTTCGTCTGCATTTGAAGCTATATCACTTATATCGCAAGTATCTGAAGCTAAATCATTTGTTTCGTATGGATTTGAAGCGAAACCTTCTACATAGCATTGATTTGAAGCTAAATCATGCGTTTCGCTTGGATATGAAGCTAACACGTTTGTTTCGTCTGCATTTGAAGCTATATCACTTATATCGCAAGTATCTGAAGCTTATCATTTCTTAGGCATGGATTTGAAGCTAAATCTTCTACATAGCATTGATTTGAAGCTGAATCATGTGTTTCGCTTGGATATGAAGCTAACTCGTTTGTTTCGTCTGTATTTGAAGCTATATCACTTATATCGCAAGTATCTGACGCTTAATCGTTTGTTAGGCATGGATTTGAAGATAAACCTTCTACATAGCATTGATTTAAAGCTTAATCATGTGTTTTGCATGGATTTGAATCTGTCTCGTTTGTTTCTCCAGCATTTGAAGATATATCACATATATCGAATTTATCTGATGCTATATCATTTGTGTCGCATGGATTTGATACTAAGACTTCTACTTCGCATTGATTTGAAGCTAAATCATGTGTTTGGCGTGTATTTGACGCTAAACCTTCTACCTCGCATTGATTTGAAGCTAAATCATGTGTTTAGCTTGGATATGATGCTAACTCGTTTGTTTCTTCTGCATTTGAAGCTATATCACTCATATCGCTAGTATCTGAAGCCAAATCATTTGTTTCGCATGGATTTGAAGCGAAACCTTCTACATCGCATTGATTTGCAGCTAAATCATGCGTTTCGCATGGATTTGAAGCTAAACCTTCTACATCGCATAGATTTGAAGCTAACTCGGTTGTATCCCCTGCATTTGAAGCTATATCACTTATATCGCATGAATCTGATGCTAAATCATTTGTGTCGCATGGATTTGATGCTAAGCCTTCTACTTCGCATTGATTTGAAGCTAAATCATGTGTTTAGCATGGTTTTTGAAGCTAACTCATTTGATTTGTCTGCATTTGAAGCTATATCAGTTATATCCCAAGTGTTTGATGCTAAATCATTTGTTTCGCATGGATTTGAAGCTAAACCTTCTACATCGCATTGATTTGAAGTTAAATCATGTGTTTCGCTTGGATATGATGCTAACTCGTTTGTTTCGTCTGCATTTGAAGCTATACAACTTACATCGCAAGTATCTGAAGCTAAATCATTGGTTTCGCATGGATTTGAAGATAAACCTTCTACATAGCATTGATTTAAAGCTTAATCATGAGTTTTGCATGGATTTGAATCTGTCTCGTTTGTTTCTCCTGCATTTGAAGCTATATCACTTATGTCGCATGTATCTGATGCTATATCATTTGTGTCGCATGGATTGATGCTGAGCCTTCTACTTCGTATTGATTTGAAGCTAAATCATGTGTATAGCATGGATTTGAAGCTAACTCCTTTGTTTCGTCTGCATTTGAAGCTATGTCACTTATATCGCAAGTATCTGAAGCTAAATCATTGGTTTCGCATGGATTTGAAATTAAAACTTCTACATTGCATTGATTTGCTGCTAAATCTTGTGTTTCGCATGGATTTTGTAGCTAACTCGATTGATTCGTCTGCATTTGAAGCTATGTCAATTAAATCCAAGCGTTTTAAGGTAAATCATGTGTTTCGCATGGATTTGAAGCTAAATCATTTGTTTCGCACGAATTTGAAGCTAATCCATGTGTTCGGCATGAATTTTAAGCTAAATCATGCGTTTCGCATGGATTTGAAGCTAACTCGTTTGTTTCGTCTGCATTTCAAGCTATATCGCTTATATCGGAAGTATTTGAAGCTAAATCATTTGTTTCGCCCAGATTTGAAGCTAATCCTTCTACATCGCATTGATTTGCAGCTAAATCATGTTTTTCGCATGGATTAGAAGCTAGATCATTTGTATCGCACGAATTTGAAGCTAATCCATGTGTTCGGCATGAATTTTAAGCTAAATCATATGTTTTCGCATGGATTTGAAGCTAACTCGTTTGTTTCGTCTGCACTTGAAGCTATATCACTTATATCCCAAGTGTTTGAAGCTAAATCATTTGTTTCGCATGGATTTGAAGCTAAACATTCTACATCGCTTTGATTTGAAGCTAAATCATGTGTTTCGCTTGGATTTGTAGATAACTCGTTTGTTTCGTCTGCATTTGAATCTATATAACTTACATCGCAAGTATCTGAAGCTAAATCATTTGTTTCGTATGGATTTGAAGCGAAACCTTCTACATAGCATTGATTTGATGCTAAATCATGCGTTTCGCTTGGATATGAAGCTAACACGTTTGTTTCGTCTGCATTTGAAGCTATATCACTTATATCGCAAGTATCTGAAGCTTATCATTTCTTAGGCATAGATTTGAAGCTAAATCTTCTACATAGCATTGATTTGAAGCTGAATCATGTGTTTCGCTTGGATATGAAGCTAACTCGTTTGTTTCGTCTGTATTTGAAGCTATATCTCTTATATCGCAAGTATCTGATGCTTAATCATTTGTTAGGCATGGATTTGAAGATAAACCTTCTACATAGCATTGATTTAAAGCTTAATCATGTGTTTTGCATGGATTTGAATCTGACTCGCTTATTTCTCCTGCATTTGAAGCTATATCACTTATATCGCAAGTATTTGATGCTAAATCATTTGTTTCGCATGGATTTTAAGTTAAACTTTCTACATCGCATTGATTTGAAGCCAAATCATGTGATTCCCATGGATTTGAAGCAAACTCGTTTGTTTCAGCTGCATTTGAAGCTATATCACTTATATCGCTAGTATCTGATGCTATATCATTTGTTTCGCTTGGATTTGATGTTAAGCCTTCTACTTCGCATTGATTTGAAGCTAAATCATTTGTTTCGCATGGATTTTAAGTTAAACTTTCTACATCGCATTGATTTGAAGCCAAATCATGGGTTTAGCTTGGATATGAAGCTAACTCGTTTGTTTCGTCTGCATTTGCAGCTATATCACTTATATCGCAACTATCTGACGCTTAATCGTTTGTTAGGCATGGATTTGAAGCTAAACCTTCTACATCGCATAGATTTGAAGCTAACTCGGTTGTATCCCCTGCATTTGAAGCTATATCACTTATATCGCATGAATCTGATGCTAAATCATTTGTGTCGCATGGATTTGATGCTAAGCCTTCTACTTCGCATTGATTTGAAGCTAAATCATGTGTTTAGCATGGTTTTTGAAGCTAACTCATTTGATTTGTCTGCATTTGAAGCTATATCAGTTATATCCCAAGTGTTTGATGCTAAATCATTTGTTTCGCATGGATTTGAAGCTAAACCTTCTACATCGCATTGATTTGAAGTTAAATCATGTGTTTCGCTTGGATATGAAGCTAAACCTTCTACTTCGCATTGATTGAAGCCAAATCATGTGTTTCGCTTGGATATGAAGCTAACTCGTTTGTTTCGTCTGCATTTGAAGCTATATCACTTATATCGCATGTATCTGATGCTATATCATTTGTGTCGCATGGATTTGATGCTGAGCCTTCTACTTCGTATTGATTTGAAGCTAAATCATGTGTATAGCATGGATTTGAAGCTAACTCCTTTGTTTCGTCTGCATTTGAAGCTATGTCACTTATATCGAAAGTATCTGAAGCTAAATCATTGGTTTCGCATGGATTTGAAATTAAAACTTCTACATTGCATTGATTTGCTGCTAAATCTTGTGTTTCGCATGGATTTTGTAGCTAACTCGATTGATTCGTCTGCATTTGAAGCTATGTCAATTAAATCCCAAGCGTTTTAAGGTAAATCATGTGTTTCGCATGGATTTGAAGCTAAATCATTTGTTTCGCACGAATTTGAAGCTAATCCATGTGTTCGGCATGAATTTTAAGCTAAATCATGCGTTTCGCATGGATTTGAAGCTAACTCGTTTGTTTCGTCTGCATTTCAAGCTATATCGCTTATATCGGAAGTATTTGAAGCTAAATCATTTGTTTCGCCCAGATTTGAAGCTAATCCTTCTACATCGCATTGATTTGCAGCTAAATCATGTTTTCGCATGGATTTGAAGCTAGATCATTTGTATCGCACGAATTTGAAGCTAATCCATGTGTTCGGCATGAATTTTAAGCTAAATCATATGTTTCGCATGGATTTGAAGCTAACTCGTTTGTTTCGTCTGCACTTGAAGCTATATCACTTATATCCCAAGTGTTTGAAGCTAAATCATTTGTTTCGCATGGATTTGAAGCTAAACATTCTACATCGCATTAATTTTAACTAAATCAAACTAACTGGTTGGTTTCGTCTGCATTTGAAGCTATGTCACTTATATCGCAAGTATCTAAAGCTAAATCATTTGTTTCGCATGGATTTGAAGCTAAACCTTCTACATCGCTTTGATTTGAAGCTAAATCATGTGATTCGCTTGGATTTGTAGATAACTCATTTTTTTCGTCTGCATTTGGAGCTATATGACTTATATCGCAAGTATCTGAAGCTAAATCATTTTTTTAGCATGGATTTGAAGCTAAATCTTCTACATCGCATTGATTTGAAGCTAATCCTTCTACATCGCATTGATTTGAAGCTAAACCTTCTACATCGCTTTGATTTAAAGCTAAATCATGTGTTTCGCATGGATATGAAGCTAACGAGTTTGTTTCGTCTGCTTTTGAAGCTATATCACTTATATCGGAAGCGTTTGAAAGTACATCATTTGTTTCGCATGGATTGGTAGCTAAACCTTCTACATCGCATTGATTTGAAGCTAAATCATGTGATTCCCTTGGATTTGAAGCAAACTCGTTTGTTTCGTCTGCATTTGAAGCTATATCACTCATATCGCTAGTATCTGAAGCTAAATCATTTGTGTCTCATGGATTTGAAGCTAATCCTTCTACATCGATTTGCTTTGAAGCTAAATCATGTGTTTCGCATGGATTTGAAACTAACTCGTTTGTTTCCCCTGCATTTGAAGCTATATCACTTATATCCCAAGTGTTAGAAGCTAAATCATTTGTTTCGCATGGATTTGAAGCTAAACATTCTACATCGCTTTGATTTGAAGCTAAATCATGTGTTTCGCTTGGATTTGTAGATAACTCGTTTGTTTCGTCTGCATTTGAATCTATATAACTTACATCGCAAGTATCTGAAGCTAAATCATTTGTTTCGTATGGATTTGAAGCGAAACCTTCTACATAGCATTGATTTGATGCTAAATCATGCGTTTCGCTTGGATATGAAGCTAACACGTTTGTTTCGTCTGCATTTGAAGCTATATCACTTATATCGCAAGTATCTGAAGCTTATCATTTCTTAGGCATGGATTTGAAGCTAAATCTTCTACATAGCATTGATTTGAAGCTGAATCATGTGTTTCGCTTGGATATGAAGCTAACTCGTTTGTTTCGTCTGTATTTGAAGCTATATCTCTTATATCGCAAGTATCTGATGCTTAATCATTTGTTAGGCATGGATTTGAAGGTAAACCTTCTACATAGCATTGATTTAAAGCTTAATCATGTATTTTGCATGGATTTGAATCTGACTCGCTTATTTCTCCTGCATTTGAAGCTATATCACTTATATCGCAAGTATCTGACGCTTAATCGTTTGTTAGGCATAGATTTGAAGCTAAACCTTCTACATCGCATAGATTTGAAGCTAACTCGGTTGTATCCCCTGCATTTGAAGCTATATCACTTATATCGCATGAATCTGATGCTAAATCATTTGTGTCGCATGGATTTGATGCTAAGCCTTCTACTTCGCATTGATTTGAAGCTAAATCATGTGTATAGCATGGTTATTGTAGCTAACTCATTTGATTCGTCTGCATTTGAAGCTACATCACTTATATCCTATGTGTTTGAAGCTAAGTCATTTGTTTCGCATCGATTGAAGCTAAACCTTCTAAACCGCTTTGACTTTTAGCTGAATCATGTGATTCGCTTGGAAATGAAGCTAAATCATTTGTTTCGCATGGATTTGAAGCTAAACCTTCTACATAGCATTGATCTGTAGCTTAATCATGTTTTTTGTATGGATTTGAAGCTAACTCGTTTGTTTCCCCTGCATTTGAAGCTATATCACTTATATCCCAAGCATTTGAAATTAAATCATTTGTTTCGCATGGAAATGAAACTAAAACATCTACATCGCATTGATTAGAAGCTAAATCATGTGTTCCGCTTGCATATGAAGCTAACTCGATCGTTTCGCCTACATTTGACGCTATATCACCTATATCGCAAGTATCTAAAGCTAAATCATTTGTTTCGCATGGATTTGAAGCTAAACCTTCTACATCGCTTTGATTTGAAGCTAAATCATGTGTTTCGCTTGGATTTGAAGATAACTCATTTGTTTCGTCTGCATTTGGAGCTATATCACTTATATCGCAAGTATCTGAAGCTAAATCATTTTTTTAGTATGGAGTTGATGTTAAGCCTTCTACTTCGCATTGATTTGAAGCTAAATCATGTGTTTCGCTTGTTTATGATGCTAACTCGTTTGTTTCGTATGCATTGAAGCTATATCACTTATATCGCAAGTATCTGAAGCTTCATTATTTGTTAGGCATGGATTTGAAGATAAACCTTCTACATAGCATTGATTTAAAGCTTAGTCATGAGTTTTGCATGGATTTGAATCTGTCTCATTTGTTTCTCCTCTATTTGAAGCTATTACACTTATATCGCATGTATCTGATGCTATATCATTTGTGTCGCATGGATTTGATGCTAAGCCTTCTACTTCGCATTTATTTGAAGCTAAATCATGTGTATAGCATGGTTTTTGAAGCTAATTCATTTGATTCGTCTGCATTTGAAGCTATATCAGTTACATCCCAAGTGTTTGATGCTAAATCATTTGTTTCGCATGGATTTGAAGCTAAACCTACTACATCGCATTGATTTGAAGTTAAATCATGTGTTTTGCTTGGATATGATGCTAAGTCGTTTGTTTCGTCTGCATTTGAAGCTATATAACTTACATCGCTAGTATCTGAAGCTAAATCATTGGTTTCGCATGGATTTGAAGCTAAAGCTTCTACATCGCATAGATTTGAAGCTAACTCGGTTATTTCCCCTGCATTTGAAGCTATATCACTTATATGTCATGTATCTGATGCTAAATCATTTGTGTCGCATCGATTTGATGCTAAGCCTTGTACTTCGCATTGATTTGAAGTTAAATCATGTGTTTCGCTTGGATATGAAGCTAACTCGTTTGTTTCGTCTGCATTTGAGGCTATATCACTTATATCGCAAGTATCTGAAGCTTAATCATTTGTTAGGCATGGATTAGAAGCTAAGCCTTCTACTTCGCATTGATTTGAAGCTAAATCATGGATTTCGCATGGATTTGAAGCTAACTCGTTTGTTTCGTCTGCATTTGATTCTATATCACTAATATCGCAAGTATATGATGCTAAATCATTTGTGTCGCATGGATTTGAAGCTAAACCTTCTACATCGCATAGATTTGCAGCGAACACGTTTGTTTCTCCTGCATTTGCAGCTATATCACTTATATCGCAAGTATCTGAAGCTTAATCATTTGTTAGGCATGGATTTGAAGACAAACCTTCTACATAGCATTGATTTAAAGCTTAATCATGTGTCTTGCATGGGTTTGAATCTGACTCGCTTGTTTCTCCAGCATTTGAAACTATATCACTTATTTCGCATGTATCTGATGCTATATCATTTGTGTCGCATGGATTTGATGTTAAGCCTTCTACTTCGCATTGATTTGAAGCTAAATCATTTGTTTCTCATGGATTTGAAGCTAAACCTTCTACATCGCATTGATTTGAAGCCAAACCATGTGTTTCGCTTGGATTTGCAGCTAAACCTTCTACATAGCATTGATTTGAAGCTAAATCATGTGTTTCGCTTGGATATGAAGCTAACTCGTTTGTTTCGTCTGCATTTGAGGCTATATCAGTTATATCGCAAGTATCTGAAGCTTAATCATTTGTTAGGCATGGATTTGATGCTAAGCCTTCTACTTCGCATTGATTTGAAGTTAAATCATGTGTTTCGCTTGGATATGATGCTAACTCGTTTGTTTCGTCTGCATTTGAAGCTATATAACTTATATCGCAAGTATCTGAAGCTTAATCATTTGTTAGGCATGGATTTGAAGATAAACCTTCTACATAGCATTGATTGAAAGCTTATTCATGTATTTTGCATGGATTTGAATCTGACTCGCTTGTTTCTCCTGCATTTGAAACTATATCACTTATTTCGCATGTATCTGATGCTATATCATTTGTGTCGCATGGTTTTGATGCTAAGCCTTCTACTTCGCATTGATTTGAAGCTAAATCATTTGTTTCGCATGGTTTCGAAGCTAAACCTTCTACATCGCATTGATTTGAAGCCAATTAATGTGTTTCGCTTGGATATGAAGTTAACTCGTTTGTTTCGTCTGCATTTGAAGCTATATAACTTATATCGCAAGTATCTGACGCTTAATCATTTGTTAGGCATGGATTTGAAGATAAAACTTCTACATAGCATTGATTTAAAGCTTAATCATGAGTTTTGCATGGATTTGAATCTGTCTCGTTTGTTTCTCCTGCATTTGAAGCTATATCACTTATATCGCATGTATCTGATGCTATATCATTTGTGTTGCATGGATTTGATGCTGAGCCTTCTACTCCGTATTGATTTGAAGCTAAATCATGTGTATAGCATGGTTTTTGAAGCTAATTCATTTCATTCCTCTGCATTTGAAGCTATATCACTTATTTCGCATGTATCTGATGCTATATCATTTGTGTCGCATGGATTTGATGTTAAGCCTTCTACTTCGCATTGATTTGAAGCTAAATCATTTGTTTCTCATGGATTTGAAGCTAAACCTTCTACATCGCATTGATTTGAACCCAAATCATGTGTGTCGCTTGGATTTGAAGCTAAACCTTCTACATAGCACTGATTTGAAGCTAAATCATGTGTTTCGCTTGGATATGAAGCTAACTCGTTTGTTTCGCCTGCATTTGAGGCTATATCACTTATATCGCAGGTATGTGAAGCTTAATCATTTGTTAGGCATGGATTTGAAGATAAGCCTTCTACTTCGCATTGATTTGAAGCTAAATCATGGACTTCGCATGGATTTGAAGCTAACTCGTTTGTTTCGTCTGCATTTGATGCTACATCACTTATATCGCAAGTATATGAAGCTAAATCATTTGTGTCGCATGGATTTGAAGCTTAACCTTCTACATAGCATTGATTTGAAGTTTTATCATGTATTTTGCATGGATTTGAATCTGACTCGCTTGATTCTCCTGCATTTGAAGCTATATCACTTATATCGTATGTATCTGAAGCTTAATCATTTGTTAGGCATGGATTTGAAGAGAAACCTTCTACATAGCATTGATTGAAAGCTTAATCATGTATTTTGCATGGATTTGAATCTGACTCGCTTGTTTCTCCAGCATTTGAAACTATATCACTTATTTCGCATGTATCTGATGCTATATCATTTGTGTCGCATGGATTTGATGTTAAGCCTTCTACTTCGCATTGATTTGAAGCTAAATCATTTGTTTCTCATGGATTTGAAGCTAAACCTTCTACATCGCATTGATTTGAACCCAAATCATGTGTGTCGCTTGGATTTGAAGCTAAACCTTCTACATAGCATTGATTTGAAGTTTTATCATGTGTTTTGCATGGATTTGAAGCTATATCACTTGTATCGCAAGTATTTGAAGAAAAATCACTTGTTTCGCTCGGATTTGAAGCTAACTCGTTTGTTTCGTCTGCATTTGAAGCTATATCACATATATCCCAAGTGTTTGAAGCTAAATCATTTGTTTCGCATGGATTTGTAGCTAAACCTTCTACATCGCATTGATTTGAAGCTAAATCATGTGATTCCCTTGGATTTGAAGCAAACTCGTTTGTTTCGTCTGCATTTGAAGCTATATCACTTATATTGCAAGTATCTGAAGCTTATCATTTGTTAGGCATGGATTTGAAGATAAACCTTGTACATAGCATTGATTTAAAGCTTAATCATGTATTTTGCATGGATTTGAATCTGACTCGCTTGATTCTCCTGCATTTGAAGCTATATCACTTATATCGCATGTATCTGATGCTATATCATTTGTGTCGCATGGATTTGATGCTAAGCCTTCTACTTCGCATTGATTTGAAGCTAAATCATTTGTTTCGCATGGATTTGAAGCTAAACCTTCTACATCGCATTGATTTGAAGCCAATTAATGTGTTTCGCTTGGATATGAAGTTAACTCGTTTGTTTCGTCTGCATTTGAAGCTATATAACTTATATCGCAAGTATCTGACGCTTAATCATTTGTTAGGCATGGATTTGAAGATTAAACTTCTACATAGCATTGATTTAAAGCTTAATCATGAGTTTTGCATGGATTTGAATCTGTCTCGTTTGTTTCTCCTGCATTTGAAGCTATATCACTTATATCGCATATATGTATCTGATGCTATATCATTTGTGTTGCATGGATTTGATGCTGAGCCTTCTACTTCGTATTGATTTGAAGCTAAATCATATGTATAGCATGGTTTTTGAAGCTAATTCATTTCATTCCTCTGCATTTGAAGCTATATCAGTTACATCCCAAGTGTTTGATGCTAAATCATTTGTTTCGCATGGATTTGATGCTAAACCTTCTACATCGCATTGATTTGAAGCTACATCATGTGTTTAGCTTGGATATGATGCTAACTCGTTTGTTTCTTCTGCATTTGAAGCTATATCACTCATATCGCAAGTATCTGATGCTATATCATTTGCGTCGCATGGATTTGATGCTAAGCCTTCTACTTCGCATTGATTTGAAGTTAAATCATGTGTTTTGCTTGGATATGATGCTAAGTCGTTTGTTTCGTCTGCATTTGAAGCTATATAACTTACATCGCTAGTATCTGAAGCTAAATCATTGGTTTCGCATGGATTTGATGCTAAAGCTTCTACATAGCATAGATTTGAAGCTAACTCGGTTATTTCCCCTGCATTTGAAGCTATATCACTTATATGTCATGTATCTGATGCTAAATCATTTGTGTCGCATCGATTTGATGCTAAGCCTTCTACTTCGCATTGATTTGCAGTTAAATCATGTGTTTCGCTTGGATATGAAGCTAACTCGTTTGTTTCGTCTGCATTTGAAGCTATATCACTTATACTCCAAGCATTTGAAATTAAATCATTTGTTTCGCATGGAAATGAAACTAAAACATCTGCATCGCATTGATTAGAAGCTAAATCATGTGTTCCGCTTGCATATGAAGCTAACTCGTTCGTTTCGCCTACATTTGACGCTATATCACTTATATCGCAAGTATATAAAGCTAAATCATTTGTTTCGCATGGATTTGAAGCTAAACCTTCTACATCGCTTTGATTTGAAGCTAAATGATGTGTTTCGCTTGGATTTGAAGCTAAACCTTCTACGTCGCATTGATTTGATCTAAATCATGTTTTTCGCTTGTATTGAAAGGTACCGCGTTTGTTTCGTCTGCATTTGAAGCTATATCTCTTATATCGCAAGTATCTGAAGCTTAACCCTTTGTTAGGCATGGATTTGAAGCTAAGCCTTCTACTTCGCATTGATTTGAAGCTAAATCATGTGTATCGCATGGATTTTAAAGCTAACTGGTTTGATTCGTCTGCATTTGAAGCTATATCACTCATATCCCAAGTGTTTGAAGTTAAGTCATTTGTTTCGCATGGATTTAAAGCTAAACCTTCTAAACCGCATTGACTTTTAGCTGAATCATGTGATTCGCTTGGATTTGAAGCTAAATCATTTGTTTCGCATGGATTTGAAGCTAAACCTTCTACATAGAATTGATCTGTAGCTTAATCATGTTTTGTGTATGGATTTGAAGCTAACTCGTTTGTTTCCCTGCATTTGAAGCTATTTCACTTATATCCCAAGCATTGAAATTAAATCATTTGTTTCGCAAGGAAATGAAACTAAAACATCTACATCGCATTGATTAGAAGCTAAATCATGTGTTCCGCTTGCATATGAAGCTAACTCGTTCGTTTCGCCTACATTTGACGCTATATCACCTATATCGCAAGTATCTAAAGCTAAATCATTTATTTCGCATGGATTTGAAGCTAAACCTTCTACATCGCTTTGATTTGAAGCTAAATCATGTGTTTCGCTTGGATTTGAAGATAACTCATTTGTTTCGTCTGCATTTGGAGCTATATCACTTATATCGCAAGTATCTGAAGCTAAATCATTTTTTTAGCATGGATTTGAAGCTAAACCTTCTACATCGCATTGATTTGCTGCTAAATCATGTGTTTCGCATGGATTTGATGCTAAGCCTTCTACTTCGCATTTATTTGAAGCTAAATCATGTGTATAGCATGGTTTTTGAAGCTAATTCATTTGATTCGTCTGCATTTGAAGCTATATCAGTTACATCCCAAGTGTTTGATGCTAAATCATTTGTTTCGCATGGATTTGAAGCTAAACCTTCTACATCGCATTGATTTGAAGTTTAATCATGTGTTTCGCTTGGATATGATGCAAACTCGTTTGTTTCGTCTGCATTTAAAGCTATATAACTTACATCGCAAGTATCTGAAGCTAAATCATTGGTTTCGCATGGATTTGAAGCTATACGTTCCACATCGCATTGATTTGAAGCTAAATCATGTGTTTCGCTTGGATATGAAGCTAACGCGTTTGTTTCGTCTGCATTTGAAGCTATATCACTTATATCGCAAGTATCTGAAGCTTATCATTTGTTAGGCATGGATTTGAATATAAACCTTGTACATGGCATTGATTTAAAGCTTAATCATGTATTTTGCATGGATTTGAATGTGACTCGCTTGTTTTCTCCTGCATTTGAAGCTATATCACTTATATCGCATGTATCTGATGCTATATCATTTGTGTCGCATGGATTTGATGCTAAGCCTTCTACTTCGCATTGATTTGTAGCTAAATCATTTGTTTCGCATGGATTTGAAGCTAAACCTTCTACATCGCATTGATTTGAAGCCAAATCATGTGTTTCGCTTGGATATGAAGCTAACTCGATTGTTTCGTCTGAATTTGAAGCTATATCACTTATATCGCAAGTGTTTGAAGCTAAATCATTTGTTTCGCATGGATTTGAAGCTAACTCGTTTGTTTCGTCTGCATTTGAAGCTATATCTCTTATATCGCAAGTATCTGAAGCGAAATCATTTGTGTCACATGGATTTGAAGCTAAACCTTCTATATCGCATTGATTTCAAGCTAAATCATGTGTTTCGCGTGGATTTGAAGCTAAACCTTCTACATCGCAATGAATTGAAGCTAAATCATGTGATTCGCTTGGATTTGGAGCTAAACCTTCTACATCGCATTGATTTGCAGCTAAATCATGTGTTTCGCATGGATTTGAAGCTAACTCGTTTGTATCGTCTGCATTTGAAGCTATATCACTTATATCCCAAGTGTTTGAAGCTAAATCATTTGTTTCGCATGGATTTGAAGCTAAACCTTCTACATCGAATTGATTTAAAGCTAAATAATGTGTTTCGCTTGGATTTGAAGCTAACTCGTTTGTTTCCCCTGCATTTGAAGCTGTATCACTTATATCCCAAGTGGTTGAAGCTAAATCATTTGTGTCTCATGCATTTGAAGCTAAACCTTCTACATAGCATTGATTTGAAGCATAATCATGTGTTTTGCATGGATTTGAAGCTAACTCGTTTGTTTCTCCTGACTTTGAAGCTATTTCCCTTATATCGCATGTATCTGATGCTGAATCATTTGTTTCGCATGGATTTGAAGTTGAACCTTCTACATCGCAATGATTTGAAGCTAAATCATGTTATTCACTTGGATTTGGAGCTAACTCGTTTGTGTCGTCTGCATTTGAAGCTATATCACTTATATCGCAACTATCTGATGTTAAATCATTTGTTTCGCATGGATTTGAAGCTAAACCTTCTTACATCGCATTGATTTGCAGCTAAATCATGTGTTTCGCATGGATTTGAAGCTAACACGTTTGTTTCTCCTACATTTGAAGCTACATCCCATATATCGCAAGTATCTGAAGCTGAATCATTTGTTTCGCATGGATATGGAGCTAAGCCTTCTAATTCGCATTGATTTGAAGCTGAATCATGTGTTTCACATGGATTTGAAGCCAACTCGTTTGTTTCGCATGCTGTTGAAGCTATTTCATATATATCCTAAGTGTTTGAAGCTCTATCATTTGCTTCGCATGGATTTGAAGCTAATCCTAATACATCGCATTGATTTAAAGCTACGTCATGTGTTTTGCTTGGATATGAAGCTAACTCGTATGTTTCGTCTGCATTTGAAGTTGTATCTCTTATATCGCAAGTATCTGCAGCTAAATCATTTGTGTCTCATGGATTTGAAGCTAAACCTTCTATATCGCATTGAATTGAAGCAGAATCATCTGTTTTGCGTGGATTTGAAGCTACCTCGTCTGTTCCCCTGCATTTGAAGCTATATCATTTAGATCGCATGTATCTGATGCTAAATCTTTTTTATCGCATGGATTTGCGGCTAATCCATCACTTCGAATTGATTTGAAGCTAAATCTTGTGTTTGGCATGGATTTGAAGCTAACTCGATTGTATCGTCTGCATTTGGAGCTATATCACTTATATACCAAGTGTTTGAAGCTAAATCATTTGTTTCGCATGGATTTGAAGCTAAACCTTCTACATCGAATTGATCTAAAGCTAAATCATGTGTTTCGCTTGGATTTGGAGCTAACTCGTTTGTTTCGTCTGCATTTGAAGCTATATCTCTTATATCGCCAGTATCTGAAGCTAAATCATTTGTATCGCATGGATCTGATGCTAATCCTTCTACTTCGAATTGATTTGAAGCTCAATCATTTGCTTCGTATGGATTTCAAGCTAAACCTTCTTTATCGCATTGATTAGAAGCTAAATCATTAAACCTTCTACTTCGCAATGATTTGAAGCTAAATCATGTGGTTCGCTTGGATTTGGAGCTAACTCGTTTATTTCGTCTGCATTTGAAACTATATCACTTATTTCGCAACTATCTGATATTAAATCAGTTGTTTCGCATGGATTTGAAGCTAATCCTTCTACATCGCATTGATTCGCAGCTAAATCATTTGTTTCGCATTGATTTTAAGCTAACTCGTTTGCTTCGTCTGCATTTGAAGCTATATCACTTATATCGCAAGTATCTGAAGCTAAATCATTTGTGTCTCATGGATTTGAAGCTAAAGCTTCTACATAGCATTTATTTGAAGCTTAATCATGTGTTTTTTGCTTGGATTTGAAACTACCTCGTTTGTTTCCCCTGCATTTGAAGCTATATCACTTAGATCGCATGTATCTGATGCTAAATCATTTGCTTCGCATGGATTTGAAGCTAAACCTTCTATATCGCATTGATTAGAAGCTAAATCATTAGTTTCGCGTGGAATTGAAGTTAAACCTTCTACTTCGCAATGATTTGAAGCTAAATCATGTGGTTCGCTTGGATTTGGAGCTAACTCGTTTATTTCGTCTGCATTTGAAGCTATATCACTTATTTCGCAACTATCTGATATTAAATCATTTGTTTCGCATGGATTTGAAGCTAATCCTTCTACATCGCATTGATTCGCAGCTAAATCATTTGTTTCGCATTGATTTTAAGCTAACACGTTTGCTTCGTCTGCATTTGAAGCTATATCACTTATATCGCAAGTATCTGAAGCTAAATCATTTGTGTCTCATGGATTTGAAGCTAATGCTTCTACATAGCATTGATTTGAAGCTTAATCATGTGTTTTTTGCGTGGATTTGAAGCTACCTCGTTTGTTTCCCCTGCATTTGAAGCTATATCACTTAGATCGCATGTATCTGATGCTAAATCATTTGTTTCGCATGGATTTGAAGCTAATCCTTCTACTTCGAATTGATTTGAAGCTCAATCATTTGCTTCGCATGGATCTGAAGCTAAACCTTCTACATAGCATTGATTTGAAGCATAATCATGTGTTTTGTATGGATTTGAAACTAACTCGCTCTTTTCTCCTGCATTTGAAGCTATATTACTTATATCGGATGTATCTGATGCTAAATCTTTTGTATCGCATGGATTTGCAGCTAATCCATCTACTTCGAATTGATTTAAAGCTAAATCTTGTGTTTCGCATGGATTTGAAGCTAACTCGTTTGTATCTCCTGCATTTGAAGCTATATCACTTAGATCGCATGTATCTAATGCTAAATCATTTGTTTCGCATGGATTTGAATCTAATCCTTCTACTTCGAATTGATTTGAAGCTCGATCATTTGCTTCGTATGGATTTGAAGCTAAACCTTCTATATCGCATTGATTTGAAGCTAAATCATGTGTATCGTATGGTTTTGAAGCTAATCCTTCTACTTCGAATTGATTTGAAGCTAAATCATGTGTTTGACTTGGATATGAAACTAACTCGTTTGTTTCGTCTGAATTTGAAGCTATATCTCTTATATCGCAAGTATCTGAAGCTAAATCATTTGTATCGCATAGATTTGAAGCTAATCCTTCTACTAGGAATTGATTTGAAGCAAAATCATGTGCATCGCATGGATTTGAAGCTAACTCGTTTGTTTCGTCTGCATTTGAAGCTATATCTCTTATATCACAAGTATCTGAAGCTACATCATTTGTATCGCATGGATTTGAAGCTAATACTTCTACTTCGAATTGATTTGAAGCTCAATCATTTGCATCGCATGGATTTGAAGCCAAACCTTCTATATCGAATTGATTTGAAGCTAAATCATGTGTTTCGCGTGGATTTGAATCTATCTCTTTTGATTAATCTTCATTTGAAGCTATATCACATATATCGCAACCATCTGATCTTAAATCATTTGTTTTGCATGGATTTGATGCTAAGCCTTCTACTTCGCATTGATTTGTAGCTAAATCATTTGTTTCGCATGGATTTGAAGCTAAACCTTCTACATCGCATTGATTTGAAGCCAAATCATGTGTTTCGCTTGGATATGAAGCTAACTCGATTGTTTCGTCTGAATTTGAAGCTATATCACTTATATCGCAAGTGTTTGAAGCTAAATCATTTGTTTCGCATGGATTTGAAGCTAACTCGTTTGTTTCGTCTGCATTTGAAGCTATATCTCTTATATCGCATGTATCCGAAGCTATATCATTTGTGTCGCTTGGATTTGAAGCTAAAACTTCTACATCGCATTGATTTCATGCTAAATCATGTGTTTCGCTGGGATATGAAGCTAACTCGTTTGTTTCGGCTGCATTTGAAGCTATATCTCTTATATCGCAAGTATCTGAAGCGAAATCATTTGTGTCACATGGATTTGAAGCAAAACCTTCTATATCGCATTGATTTCAAGCTAAATCATGTGTTTCGCGTGTATTTGAAGCTAAACCTTCTACATCGCAATGAATTGAAGCTAAATCATGTGATTCGCTTGGATTTGGAGCTAACTCGTTTATTTCGTCTTCATTTGAAGCTATATCACTTATATCGCTACTATCTGATGTTAAATCATTTGTTTCGCATGGATTGGAGCTAAACCTTCTACATCGCATTGATTTGCAGCTAAATCATGTGTTTCGCATGGATTTGAAGCTAACTCGTTTGTATCGTCTGCATTTGAAGCTATATCACTTATATCCCAAGTGTTTGAAGCTAAATCATTTGTTTCGCATGGATTTGAAGCTAAACCTTCTACATCGAATTGATTTAAAGCTAAATAATGTGTTTCGCTTGGATTTGAAGCTAACTCGTTTGTTTCCCCTGCATTTGAAGCTGTATCACTTATATCCCAAGTGGTTGAAGCTAAATCATTTGTGTCTCATGCATTTGAAGCTAAACCTTCTACATAGCATTGATTTGAAGCATAATCATGTGTTTTGCATGGATTTGAAGCTAACTCGTTTGTTTCTCCTGACTTTGAAGCTATTTCCCTTATATCGCATGTATCTGATGCTGAATCATTTGTTTCGCATGGATTTGAAGTTGAACCTTCTACATCGCAATGATTTGAAGCTAAATCATGTTATTCACTTGGATTTGGAGCTAACTCGTTTGTGTCGTCTGCATTTGAAGCTATATCACTTATATCGCAACTATCTGATGTTAAATCATTTGTTTCGCATGGATTTGAAGCTAAACCTTCTTACATCGCATTGATTTGCAGCTAAATCATGTGTTTCGCATGGATTTGAAGCTATCACGTTTGTTTCTCCTACATTTGAAGCTACATCCCATATATCGCAAGTATCTGAAGCTGAATCATTTGTTTCGCATGGATATGGAGCTAAGCCTTCTAATTCGCATTGATTTGAAGCTGAATCATGTGTTTCACATGGATTTGAAGCCAACTCGTTTGTTTCGCATGCTGTTGAAGCTATTTCATATATATCCTAAGTGTTTGAAGCTCTATCATTTGCTTCGCATGGATTTGAAGCTAATCCTAATACATCGCATTGATTTAAAGCTACGTCATGTGTTTTGCTTGGATATGAAGCTAACTCGTATGTTTCGTCTGCATTTGAAGTTGTATCTCTTATATCGCAAGTATCTGCAGCTAAATCATTTGTGTCTCATGGATTTGAAGCTAAACCTTCTATATCGCATTGAATTGAAGCAGAATCATCTGTTTTGCGTGGATTTGAAGCTACCTCGTCTGTTCCCCTGCATTTGAAGCTATATCATTTAGATCGCATGTATCTGATGCTAAATCTTTTTTATCGCATGGATTTGCAGCTAATCCATCACTTCGAATTGATTTGAAGCTAAATCTTGTGTTTGGCATGGATTTGAAGCTAACTCGATTGTATCGTCTGCATTTGGAGCTATATCACTTATATACCAAGTGTTTGAAGCTAAATCATTTGTTTCGCATGGATTTGAAGCTAAACCTTCTACATCGAATTGATCTAAAGCTAAATCATGTGTTTCGCTTGGATTTGGAGCTAACTCGTTTGTTTCGTCTGCATTTGAAGCTATATCACTTATTTCGCAACTATCTGATATTAAATCAGTTGTTTCGCATGGATTTGAAGCTAATCCTTCTACATCGCATTGATTCGCAGCTAAATCATTTGTTTCGCATTGATTTTAAGCTAACTCGTTTGCTTCGTCTGCATTTGAAGCTATATCACTTATATCGCAAGTATCTGAAGCTAAATCATTTGTGTCTCATGGATTTGAAGCTAAAGCTTCTACATAGCATTTATTTGAAGCTTAATCATGTGTTTTTTGCGTGGATTTGAAACTACCTCGTTTGTTTCCCCTGCATTTGAAGCTATATCACTTAGATCGCATGTATCTGATGCTAAATCATTTGCTTCGCATGGATTTGACGCTAAACCTTCTACATCGCATTGATTTGAAGCTAAGTCATGTGTTTCGCTTGGATTTGAAGCTATCTCGTTTTTTTCGTCTGCATTTGATGCTATATCACTTATATCGCAACTATCTGATGTTAAATCATTTGTTTCGCATGGATTTGAAGCTAAACCTTCTACATCGTATTTATTTGCAGCTGAATCATGTGATTCGCATGGATTTGAAGCTAACTCGTTTGTTTCTCCTGTATTTGAATCTATATCACTTATATCGCATGTATCTGATGCTAAATCATTTGTATCGCATAGATTTGAAGCTAATCCTTCTACTTCGAATTGATTTGAAGCTAAATCATGTGCTTCGCATGGATATGAAGCTAACTCGTTTTTTCGTCTGCATTTGAAGCTATATCTCTTATATCGCAAGTATCTGAAGCTATATCATTTGTGTCGCATGGATTTGAAGCTAAACCTTCTACATACCATTGATTTGAATCTAAATCATGTGCTTCGCACGGATTTGAAGCTAACTCGTTTGTTTCGTCTGCATTTGAAGCTATATCTCTTATATCGAAAGTATCTGAAGGTAAATCATTTGTATCGCATGGATTTGAAGCTAAACCTTCTACATCGCATAGATATGAAGCTAACTCGTTTGTTTCGTCTGCATTTGCAGCTATATCACTTATATCGCCACTATCTGATGTTAAATCATTTGTTTCGCATGGATTTGAAGCTAAATCTTCTACATCGCATTGATTTGCAGCTAAATCGTTTGTTTCGCATGGATTTGAATCTAACTCGTTTGTTTCGTCTGCATTTGAAGCTATATCACTTATATCCCAAGTGTTTGAAGCTAAATCATTTGTTTCGCATGGATTTGAAGCTAACACGTTTGTATCACATGCAGTTGAACCTACATCATGTACATCACAAGTATTTCAAGCTGAACCATTTTTTCGCACAAATATTAAGCGGAACCATGTATTTCCCATGAATTTGAATCTAAATTATGTGTTTGGCATTGATTTGAAGCTAACTCGTTTGTTTCGTATGCATTAGAAGCTATATCATTTATATCACATGTATCTGATGCTAAATCATTTGTTTCGCATGGATTTGAAGCGAAACCGTCTTCATCGCATTGATTTGCAGCAAAATCATGTGTTTCTCATGGATTTGAAGCTAACTCGTTTGTTTACCATGCATTTGAAGCTATATCACTTATATCGCAAGTTCCTGTGCTAAATCATTTGTTTCGCATTGATATGAAGCTAAAGATTCTAAATCGCATTGATTTGAAGATAAGGCATGTGATTCTCTTGGATTTGAAGCTAACTCGTTTGTTTCGTTTGCATTTGATCCTATATCACTTATAATGCAAGTATCTGAAGCTCAATCACTGCTTTCGCATGGATTTGAAGCTAAACCTTCTACATCGCATAGATTTGAAGCTAACTCGTTTGATTCGTCTGAATTTGAAGCTATATCTCTTATATCGCAAGTATCTGAAGCTAAATCATTTGTTTCGCATGGATTTGAAGCTAAACCTTCTTACATCGCATTGATTTGCAGCTAAATCATGTGTTTCGCATGGATTTGAAGCTATCACGTTTGTTTCTCCTACATTTGAAGCTACATCCCATATATCGCAAGTATCTGAAGCTGAATCATTTGTTTCGCATGGATATGGAGCTAAGCCTTCTAATTCGCATTGATTTGAAGCTGAATCATGTGTTTCACATGGATTTGAAGCCAACTCGTTTGTTTCGCATGCTGTTGAAGCTATTTCATATATATCCTAAGTGTTTGAAGCTCTATCATTTGCTTCGCATGGATTTGAAGCTAATCCTAATACATCGCATTGATTTAAAGCTACGTCATGTGTTTTGCTTGGATATGAAGCTAACTCGTATGTTTCGTCTGCATTTGAAGTTGTATCTCTTATATCGCAAGTATCTGCAGCTAAATCATTTGTGTCTCATGGATTTGAAGCTAAACCTTCTATATCGCATTGAATTGAAGCAGAATCATCTGTTTTGCGTGGATTTGAAGCTACCTCGTCTGTTCCCCTGCATTTGAAGCTATATCATTTAGATCGCATGTATCTGATGCTAAATCTTTTTTATCGCATGGATTTGCAGCTAATCCATCACTTCGAATTGATTTGAAGCTAAATCTTGTGTTTGGCATGGATTTGAAGCTAACTCGATTGTATCGTCTGCATTTGGAGCTATATCACTTATATACCAAGTGTTTGAAGCTAAATCATTTGTTTCGCATGGATTTGAAGCTAAACCTTCTACATCGAATTGATCTAAAGCTAAATCATGTGTTTCGCTTGGATTTGGAGCTAACTCGTTTGTTTCGTCTGCATTTGAAGCTATATCACTTATTTCGCAACTATCTGATATTAAATCAGTTGTTTCGCATGGATTTGAAGCTAATCCTTCTACATCGCATTGATTCGCAGCTAAATCATTTGTTTCGCATTGATTTTAAGCTAACTCGTTTGCTTCGTCTGCATTTGAAGCTATATCACTTATATCGCAAGTATCTGAAGCTAAATCATTTGTGTCTCATGGATTTGAAGCTAAAGCTTCTACATAGCATTTATTTGAAGCTTAATCATGTGTTTTTTGCGTGGATTTGAAACTACCTCGTTTGTTTCCCCTGCATTTGAAGCTATATCACTTAGATCGCATGTATCTGATGCTAAATCATTTGCTTCGCATGGATTTGACGCTAAACCTTCTACATCGCATTGATTTGAAGCTAAGTCATGTGTTTCGCTTGGATTTGAAGCTATCTCGTTTTTTTCGTCTGCATTTGATGCTATATCACTTATATCGCAACTATCTGATGTTAAATCATTTGTTTCGCATGGATTTGAAGCTAAACCTTCTACATCGTATTTATTTGCAGCTGAATCATGTGATTCGCATGGATTTGAAGCTAACTCGTTTGTTTCTCCTGTATTTGAATCTATATCACTTATATCGCATGTATCTGATGCTAAATCATTTGTATCGCATAGATTTGAAGCTAATCCTTCTACTTCGAATTGATTTGAAGCTAAATCATGTGCTTCGCATGGATATGAAGCTAACTCGTTTTTTCGTCTGCATTTGAAGCTATATCTCTTATATCGCAAGTATCTGAAGCTATATCATTTGTGTCGCATGGATTTGAAGCTAAACCTTCTACATACCATTGATTTGAATCTAAATCATGTGCTTCGCACGGATTTGAAGCTAACTCGTTTGTTTCGTCTGCATTTGAAGCTATATCTCTTATATCGAAAGTATCTGAAGGTAAATCATTTGTATCGCATGGATTTGAAGCTAAACCTTCTACATCGCATAGATATGAAGCTAACTCGTTTGTTTCGTCTGCATTTGCAGCTATATCACTTATATCGCCACTATCTGATGTTAAATCATTTGTTTCGCATGGATTTGAAGCTAAATCTTCTACATCGCATTGATTTGCAGCTAAATCGTTTGTTTCGCATGGATTTGAATCTAACTCGTTTGTTTCGTCTGCATTTGAAGCTATATCACTTATATCCCAAGTGTTTGAAGCTAAATCATTTGTTTCGCATGGATTTGAAGCTAACACGTTTGTATCACATGCAGTTGAACCTACATCATGTACATCACAAGTATTTCAAGCTGAACCATTTTTTCGCACAAATATTAAGCGGAACCATGTATTTCCCATGAATTTGAATCTAAATTATGTGTTTGGCATTGATTTGAAGCTAACTCGTTTGTTTCGTATGCATTAGAAGCTATATCATTTATATCACATGTATCTGATGCTAAATCATTTGTTTCGCATGGATTTGAAGCGAAACCGTCTTCATCGCATTGATTTGCAGCAAAATCATGTGTTTCTCATGGATTTGAAGCTAACTCGTTTGTTTACCATGCATTTGAAGCTATATCACTTATATCGCAAGTTCCTGTGCTAAATCATTTGTTTCGCATTGATATGAAGCTAAAGATTCTAAATCGCATTGATTTGAAGATAAGGCATGTGATTCTCTTGGATTTGAAGCTAACTCGTTTGTTTCGTTTGCATTTGATCCTATATCACTTATAATGCAAGTATCTGAAGCTCAATCACTGCTTTCGCATGGATTTGAAGCTAAACCTTCTACATCGCATAGATTTGAAGCTAACTCGTTTGATTCGTCTGAATTTGAAGCTATATCTCTTATATCGCAAGTATCTGAAGCTAAATCATTTGTTTCGCATGGATTTGAAGCTAAATCTCCTACATCGCATTGATTTGCACCTAAATCATGTGTTTCGCATGGATTTGAAGATAACTCGTTTGTTTCATCTGAATTTGAAGCTATATCACTTATATCCCAAGTGTTTGAAGCTAAATCATTTGTTTCGCATGGATTTGAAGCTAAACCTTCTACATCGCATTTATTTAAAGCTAAATCATGTGTTTCGCTTAGATATGAAGCTAACTCGTTTGTTTCGTTTGCATTTGAAGCTATATCAATTATATCGCAAGTATCTGAAGCTAAATCATTTGTGTCGCAAGGATTTGAAGCTAAACCTTCTACATAGCATTGATTTGAAGCTAAATCATATGTTTGGCTTGGATATGAAGCTAAAGATTCTACATCGCATTGATTTGCAGCTAAATCATGTGTTTCGCTTGGATATGAAGCTAACTCGTTTGTTTCGTCTGCATTTGAAGCTATATCACTTATATCGCCACTATCTGATGTTAAATCATTTGTTTCGCATGGATTTGAAGCTAAATCTTCTACATCGCATTGAATTGCAGCTAAATCGTTTGTTTCGCATGGATTTGAAACTATCTCATTTGTTTCGCCTGCATTTGAAGCTATATCAATTACATCGCAACTATCAGATGCTAAATCATTTGTTTCGCATGGATTTGGAGCTAAATCTTCTACATCGCATTGATTTGTAGCTAAATCATGTGTTTTGCTTGGATATGAAGCTAACTCGTTTGTTTCGTCTGCATTTGAAGCTATATCACTTATATCGCCACTATCTGATGTTAAATCATTTGTTTCGCATGGATTTGAAGCTAAATCTTCTACATCGCATTGATTTGCAGCTAAATCGTTTGTTTCGCATGGATTTGAAGCTAACTCGTTTGTTTCTCCTGCAGTTGAAGCTATATCACTTATATCGCATGTATCTGATGCTAAATCATTCGTATTGCATAGATTTGAAGCTAATCCTTCTACCTCGAATTGATTTGAAGCTAAATCATGTGTTTGCCTTGCATATGAAGCTAACTCATTTGTTTCGCCTGCATTTGAAGCTACATCACTTATATCGCCACTATCTGATGTTAAATCATTTGTTTCGCATGGATTTGAAGCTAAATCTTCTACATCGCATTGATTTGCAGCTAAATCGTTTGTTTCGCACGGATTTGAATCTAACTCGTTTGTTTCGTCTGCATTTGAAGCTATATCACTTATATCCCAAGTGTTTGAAGCTAAATCATTTGTTTCGCATGGATTTGAAGCTAAACCTTCTACATCGCATTGATTTAAAGCTAAATGATGTGTATCGCTTGGATATGAAGCTAACTCGTTTGTTTCGTCTGCATTTGAAGCTATATCTCTTATATCGAAAGTATCTGAAGGTAAATCATTTGTATCGCATGGATTTGAAGCTAAACCTTCTACATCGCATAGATATGAAGCTAACTCGTTTGTTTCGTCTGCATTTGAAGCTATATCACTTATATCGCCACTATCTGATGTTAAATCATTTGTTTCGCATGGATTTGAAGCTAAATCTTCTACATCGCATTGATTTGCAGCTAAATCGTTTGTTTCGCATGGATTTGGAACTATCTCATTTGTTTCGCCTGCATTTGAAGCTATATCAATTACATCGCAAATATCAGATGCTAAATCATTTGTTTCGCATGGATTTGAATCTAATCCTTCTACTTCGAATTAATTTGAAGCTCAATCATGTGTTTGTCTTGGATATGAAGCTAACTGGTTTGTTTCGTCTGAATTTGAAGCTATATCACTTACATCGCAACTATCAGATGCTAAATCATTTGTTTCGCATGGATTTGGAGCTAAATATTCTACATCGCATTGATTTGCAGCTAAATCATGTGTTTCGCTTGGTTATGAAGCTAACTCGTTTGTTTCGTCTGCATTTGAAGCTATATCACTTATATCGCAACTATCTGATGTTAAATCATTTGTTTCGCATGGATTTGAAGCTAAATCTTCTACATCGCATTGATTTGCAGCTAAATCGTTTATTTCGCATGGATTTGAATCTAACTCGTTTGTTTCGTCTGCATTTGAAGCTATATCACTTATATCCCAAGTGTTTGAAGCTAAATCATTTGTTTCGCATGGATTTGAAGCTAAACCTTCTACATCGCATTGATTTAAAGCTAAATCATGTGTTTCGCTTGGATATGAAGCTAACTCGTTTGTTTGGTCTGCATTTGAAGCTATATCTCTTATATCGCAAGTATCTGAAGGTAAATCATTTGTATCGCATGGATTTGAAGCTAATCCTTCTACTTCGAATTGATTTGAAGCTAAATCATGTGTTTGGCTTGGATATGAAGCTAACTCGTTTGTTTCGTCTGAATTTGAAGCTATATCGCTTATATCGCAAGTATCTGAAGCTAAATCATTTGTTTCGCATGGATGTGAAGCTAAACCTTTTATATCGCATTGATTTGAAGCCAAATCATGTGTTACGCGTGGATTTGAAGCTAAAGATTCTACATCGCATTGATTTGAAGCTAAATCATGTGTTTCGCTTGAATTTGAAACTATCTCATTTGTTTCGCCTGCATTTGAAGCTATATCACTTACATCGCAACTATCAGATGTTAAATCATTTGTTTCGCATGGATTTGGAGCTAAATCTTCTACATCACATTGATTTGCAGCTAAATCATGTGTGTCGCTTGTATATGAAGCTAACTCGTTGTTTCGTCTGCATTTGAAGCTATATCACTTATATCGCAAGTATCTGAAGCTTATTCATTTGTGACGCATGGATTTGAAGCTAAACCTTCTACATAGCATTGATTTGAAGCATAATCATGTGTTTTGCATGGATTTGAAGCTAACTCGTTTGTTTCTCCTGCAGTTGCAGCTATATCACTTATATCGCATGTATCTGATGCTAAATCATTCGTATCGCATAGATTTGAAGCTAATCCTTCTACTTAGAATTGATTTGAAGCTAAATCATGTGTTTGCCTTGGATATGAAGCTAACTCGTTTGTTTCGTCTGAATTTGAAGCTATATCTCTTATATCGCAAGTATCTGAAGCTAAATCATTTGTTTCGCATGGATGTGAAGCTAAACCTTTTATATCGCATTGATTTGAAGCTAAATCATGTGTTTCGCGTGGATTTGAAGCTAAACTTTCTACATCGCATTGATTTGAAGCTAAATCATGTGTTTCGTTTGGATTTGAAACTATCTCATTTGTTTCGCCTGCATTTGAAGCTATATCACTTACATCGCAACTATCAGATGCTAAATCATTTATTTCGCATGGATTTGGAGCTAAATCTTCTACATCGCACTGATTTGCACCTAAATCATGTGTTTCGCTTGGATATGAAGCTAACTCGTTTGTTTCGTCTGCATTTGAAGCTATATCTCTTATATCGCAAGTATCTGAAGCTATATCATTTTTGTCGCATGGATTTGAAGTTAAACCTTTTATATCGCATTGATTTGAAGCTTAATCATGTGTTTCGCGTGGATTTGAAGCTAAACCTTCTACATCGCATTGATTTGAAGCTAAATCATGTGTTTCGCTTGGATTTGGAACTATCTCATTTGTTTCGTCTGCATTTGAAGCTATATCACTTATATCGCAACTATCTGATGTTAAATCATTTGTTTCGCATGGATTTGAAGCTAAATCTTCTACATCGCATTGATTTGCATCTACATTGTTTGTTTCGCATGGATTTGAATCTAACTCGATTGTTTCGTCTGCATTTGAAGCTATATCACTTATATCCCAAGTGTTTGAAGCTAAATCATTTGTTTCGCATGGATTTGAAGCTAAACCTTCTACATCGCATTGATTTAAAGCTAAATCATGTGTTTCGCTTGGATATGAAGCTAACTCGTTTGTTTGGTCTGCATTTGAAGCTATATCTCTTATATCGCAAGTATCTGAAGGTAAATCATTTGTATCGCATGGATTTGAAGCTAATCCTTCTACTTCGAATTGATTTGAAGCTAAATCATGTGTTTGGCTTGGATATGAAGCTAACTCGTTTGTTTCGTCTGAATTTGAAGCTATATCGCTTATATCGCAAGTATCTGAAGCTAAATCATTTGTTTCGCATGGATGTGAAGCTAAACCTTTTATATCGCATTGATTTGAAGCCAAATCATGTGTTACGCGTGGATTTGAAGCTAAAGATTCTACATCGCATTGATTTGAAGCTAAATCATGTGTTTCGCTTGAATTTGAAACTATCTCATTTGTTTCGCCTGCATTTGAAGCTATATCACTTACATCGCAACTATCAGATGTTAAATCATTTGTTTCGCATGGATTTGGAGCTAAATCTTCTACATCACATTGATTTGCAGCTAAATCATGTGTGTCGCTTGTATATGAAGCTAACTCGTTGTTTCGTCTGCATTTGAAGCTATATCACTTATATCGCAAGTATCTGAAGCTTATTCATTTGTGACGCATGGATTTGAAGCTAAACCTTCTACATAGCATTGATTTGAAGCATAATCATGTGTTTTGCATGGATTTGAAGCTAACTCGTTTGTTTCTCCTGCAGTTGCAGCTATATCACTTATATCGCATGTATCTGATGCTAAATCATTCGTATCGCATAGATTTGAAGCTAATCCTTCTACTTAGAATTGATTTGAAGCTAAATCATGTGTTTGCCTTGGATATGAAGCTAACTCGTTTGTTTCGTCTGAATTTGAAGCTATATCTCTTATATCGCAAGTATCTGAAGCTAAATCATTTGTTTCGCATGGATGTGAAGCTAAACCTTTTATATCGCATTGATTTGAAGCTAAATCATGTGTTTCGCGTGGATTTGAAGCTAAACTTTCTACATCGCATTGATTTGAAGCTAAATCATGTGTTTCGTTTGGATTTGAAACTATCTCATTTGTTTCGCCTGCATTTGAAGCTATATCACTTACATCGCAACTATCAGATGCTAAATCATTTATTTCGCATGGATTTGGAGCTAAATCTTCTACATCGCACTGATTTGCACCTAAATCATGTGTTTCGCTTGGATATGAAGCTAACTCGTTTGTTTCGTCTGTATTTGAAGCTATATCTCTTATATCGCAAGTATCTGAAGCTATATCATTTTTGTCGCATGGATTTGAAGTTAAACCTTTTATATCGCATTGATTTGAAGCTTAATCATGTGTTTCGCGTGGATTTGAAGCTAAACCTTCTACATCGCATTGATTTGAAGGTAAATCATGTGTTTCGCTTGGATTTGGAACTATCTCATTTGTTTCGTCTGCATTTGAAGCTATATCACTTATATCGCAACTATCTGATGTTAAATCATTTGTTTCGCATGGATTTGAAGCTAAATCTTCTACATCGCATTGATTTGCATCTAAATCGTTTGTTTCGCATGGATTTGAATCTAACTCGATTGTTTCGTCTGCATTTGAAGCTATATCACTTATATCCCAAGTGTTTGAAGCTAAATCATTTGTTTCGCATGGATTTGAAGCTCACTCGTTTGCTTCGTCTGCAGTTGAAGCTGTATCACTTATATCGCATGTATCTGATGCTAAATCATTTGTATCGCATAGATTTGAAGCTAATCCTTCTACTTCGAATTGATTTGAAGCTAAATCATGTGTTTGGCTTGGATATGAAGCTAACTCGTTTGTTTCGTCTGAATTTAAAGCTATATCTCTTATATCGCAAGTATCAGAAGCTAAATCATTTGTTCCGCATGGATGTGAAGATAAACCTTCTACATCGCATTGATTTAAAGCTAAATCATGTGTTTCGCTTGGATATGAAGCTAACTCGTTTGTTTCGTCTGCATTTGAAGCTATATCACTTATATTGCAACCATCTGACGTTAAATCATTTGTTTCGCATAGATTTGAAGATAATCCTTCTACTTCGAATTGATTTGAAGCTAAATCATGTGTTTCGCTTGGATATGAAGCTAACTCGTTTGTTTCGTCTCCACTTGAAGCTATATCTCTTATATCGCAAGTATCTGAAGCTATATCGTTTGTGTCGCATGGATTTGAAGCTAACCATTATATATCGCATTGATTTGAAGCTAAATCATGTGTTTCGCGTGGATTTGAAGCTAAACCTTCTACATCGCATTGATTTGAAGCTAAATCATGTGTTTCGCTTGGATTTGATGCTATCTAGTTTGTTTCGTCTGCATTTGAAGCTATATCACTTATATCGCAACTATTTGATGTTAAATCATTTGTGTCGCACGGATTTGAAGCTAAAAGTTCTATATCGCATTTATTTGCAGCTGAATCATGTGTTTCGCTTGGATTTGAATCTAACTCGTTTGTTTCGTCTGCGTTTGAAGCTATATCACTTATATCTCAAAGTGTTTGAAGCTAAATCATTTTTTTCGCTTGGATTTGAAGCTAAACCTTCTACATCGCATTGATTTGATGCTAAATCATGTGTTTCGTTAGGATTTGAAGCTAACTCGTTTGTTTCGTTTGCATATGAAGCTATATCTCTTATATCGCAAGTATCTGAAGCTATATCATTTGTGTCGCATGGATTTGAAGCTAAACCTTCTATATCGCATTGATTTGAAGCTAAATCATGTGTTTGGCGTGTATTTGACGCTAAACCTTCTACATCGCATTGATTTGAAGCTAAGTCATGTGTTTCGCTTGGATTTGAAGCTATCTCGTTTTTTTCGTCTGCATTTGAAGCTATATCACTTATATCGCAACTATCTGATGTTAAATCATTTGTTTCGCATGGATTTGATGCTAAATCTTCTACATCGCATTGATTTGCATCTAAATCGTTTGTTTCGCATGGATTTGAATCTAACTCGATTGTTTCGTCTGCATTTGAAGCTATATCACTTATATCCCAAGTGTTTGAAGCTAAATCATTTGTTTCGCATGGATTTGAAGCTCACTCGTTTGCTTCGTCTGCAGTTGAAGCTGTATCACTTATATCGCATGTATCTGATGCTAAATCATTTGTATCGCATAGATTTGAAGCTAATCCTTCTACTTCGAATTGATTTGAAGCTAAATCATGTGTTTGGCTTGGATATGAAGCTAACTCGTTTGTTTCGTCTGAATTTAAAGCTATATCTCTTATATCGCAAGTATCAGAAGCTAAATCATTTGTTCCGCATGGATGTGAAGATAAACCTTCTACATCGCATTGATTTAAAGCTAAATCATGTGTTTCGCTTGGATATGAAGCTAACTCGTTTGTTTCGTCTGCATTTGAAGCTATATCACTTATATTGCAACCATCTGACGTTAAATCATTTGTTTCGCATAGATTTGAAGATAATCCTTCTACTTCGAATTGATTTGAAGCTAAATCATGTGTTTCGCTTGGATATGAAGCTAACTCGTTTGTTTCGTCTCCACTTGAAGCTATATCTCTTATATCGCAAGTATCTGAAGCTATATCGTTTGTGTCGCATGGATTTGAAGCTAACCATTATATATCGCATTGATTTGAAGCTAAATCATGTGTTTCGCGTGGGTTTGAAGCTAAACCTTCTACATCGCATTGATTTGAAGCTAAATCATGTGTTTCGCTTGGATTTGATGCTATCTAGTTTGTTTCGTCTGCATTTGAAGCTATATCACTTATATCGCAACTATTTGATGTTAAATCATTTGTGTCGCACGGATTTGAAGCTAAATCTTCTATATCGCATTTATTTGCAGCTGAATCATGTGTTTCGCTTGGATTTGAATCTAACTCGTTTGTTTCGTCTGCGTTTGAAGCTATATCACTTATATCTCAAAGTGTTTGAAGCTAAATCATTTTTTTCGCTTGGATTTGAAGCTAAACCTTCTACATCGCATTGATTTGATGCTAAATCATGTGTTTCGTTAGGATTTGAAGCTAACTCGTTTGTTTCGTCTGCATATGAAGCTATATCTCTTATATCGCAAGTATCTGAAGCTATATCATTTGTGTCGCATGGATTTGAAGCTAAACCTTCTATATCGCATTGATTTGAAGCTAAATCATGTGTTTGGCTTGTATTTGACGCTAAACCTTCTACATCGCATTGATTTGAAGCTAAGTCATGTGTTTCGCTTGGATTTGAAGCTATCTCGTTTTTTTCGTCTGCATTTGAAGCTATATCACTTATATCGCAACTATCTGATGTTAAATCATTTGTTTCGCATGGATTTGAATCTATCTCGTTTGTTTCGTCTGCATTTGAAGCTAGATCACTTATATCCCAAGTGTTTGAAGCTAAATCATTTGTTTCGCATGGATTTGAAGCTAAAGTTTCTACATAGCATTGATTTGAAGCTTAATCACGTGTTTTGTATGGATTTGTAGCTAACTCGTTTGTTTCCCCTGCATTTGAAGCTATATCACTTAAATCGCAACTATCTGATGATAAATCATTTGTTTCGCATGGATTTGAAGCTAAACCTTCTATATCGTATTCATTTGTAGCTAAATCATGTGATTCACTTGGATTTGAAGCTAACTCGTTTGTTTCTCCTGCATTTGAATCTATATCACTTATATCGCATGTATCTGATGCTAAATCATTTGTATCGCATAGATTTGAAGCTAATCCTTCTACTTCGAATTGATTTGAAGCTCAATCATTTGCTTCGCATGAATTTGATGCTAAACCTTCTATATCGCATTGATTTGAAGATAAATCATGTATTACGCGTGGATTTGAAGCTAAACCTTCTTCATCGCATAGATATGAAGCTAACTCGTTTGTTTCGTGTGCATTTGAAGCTATATCACTTATATCGCCACTATCTGATGTTAAATCATTTGTTTCGCATGGATTTGAAGCTAAATATTCTACATCGCATTGATTTGCAGCTAAATCGTTTGTTTCGCATGGATTTGGAACTATCTCATTTGTTTCGCCTGCATTTGAAGCTATATCAATTACATCGCAAATATCAGATGCTAAATCATTTGTTTCGCATGGATTTGGAGCTAAATCTTCTACATCGCATTGATTTGCAGCTAAATCATGTGTTTTGCTTGGATATGAAGCTAACTCGTTTGTTTCGTCTTCATTTGAAGCTATATCACTTATATCGCCACTATCTGATGTTAAATCATTTGTTTCGCATGGATTTGAAGCTAAATCTTCTACATCGCATTGATTTGCAGCTAAATCGTTTGTTTCGCATGGATTTGAATCTAACTCGTTTGTTTCGTCTGCATTTGAAGCTATATCACTTATATCCCAAGTGTTTGAAGCTAAATCATTTGTTTCGCATGGATATGAAGCTAAACCTTCTACATCGCCTTGATTAAAAAGCTAAATCATGTGTTTCGCTTGGATATGAAGCTAACTCGTTTGTTTCGTCTGCATTTGAAGCTATATCTCTTATATCGAAAGTATCTGAAGGTAAATCATTTGTATCGCATGGATTTGAAGCTAATCCTTCTACTTCGAATTGATTTGAAGCTAAATCATGTGTTTGGCTTGGATATGAAGCTAACTCGTTTGTTTGGTCTGAATTTGAAGCTATATCTCTTATATCGCAAGTATCTGAAGCTAAATCATTTGTTTCGCATGGATGTGAAGCTAAATCTTCTACATCGCATTGATTTGCAGCTAAATCGTTTATTTCGCATGGATTTGAATCTAACTCGTTTGTTTCGTCTGCATTTGAAGCTATATCACTTATATCCCAAGTGTTTGAAGCTAAATCATTTGTTTCGCATGGATTTGAAGCTAAACCATCTACATCGCATTGATTTAAAGCTAAATCATGTGTTTCGCTTGGATATGAAGCTAACTCGTTTGTTTGGTCTGCATTTGAAGCTATATCTCTTATATCGCAAGTATCTGAAGGTAAATCATTTGTATCGCATGGATTTGAAGCTAATCCTTCTACTTCGAATTGATTTGAAGCTAAATCATGTGTTTGGCTTGGATACGAAGCTAACTCGTTTGTTTCGTCTGAATTTGAAGCTATATCTCTTATATCGCAAGTATCTGAAGCTAAATCATTTGTTTCGCATGGATGTGAAGCTAAACCTTTTATATCGCATTGATTTGAAGCCAAATCATGTGTTACGCGTGGATTTGAAGCTAAAGATTCTACATCGCATTGATTTGAAGCTAAATCATGTGTTTCGCTTGAATTTGAAACTATCTCATTTGTTTCGCCTGCATTTGAAGCTATATCACTTACATCGCAACTATCAGATGTTAAATCATTTGTTTCGCATGGATTTGGAGCTAAATCTTCTACATCACATTGATTTGCAGCTAAATCATGTGTGTCGCTTGTATATGAAGCTAACTCGTTGTTTCGTCTGCATTTGAAGCTATATCACTTATATCGCAAGTATCTGAAGCTTATTCATTTGTGACGCATGGATTTGAAGCTAAACCTTCTACATAGCATTGATTTGAAGCATAATCATGTGTTTTGCATGGATTTGAAGCTAACTCGTTTGTTTCTCCTGCAGTTGCAGCTATATCACTTATATCGCACGTATCTGATGCTAAATCATTCGTATCGCATAGATTTGAAGCTAATCCTTCTACTTCGAATTGATTTGAAGCTAAATCATGTGTTTGCCTTGGATATGATGCTAACTCGTTTGTTTCGCCTGCATTTGAAGCTATATCACTTACATCGCAACTATCAGATGTTAAATCATTTGTTTCGCATGGATTTGGAGCTAAATCTTCTACATCACATTGATTTGCAGCTAAATCATGTGTGTCGCTTGTATATGAAGCTAACTCGTTGTTTCGTCTGCATTTGAAGCTATATCACTTATATCGCAAGTATCTGAAGCTTATTCATTTGTGACGCATGGATTTGAAGCTAAACCTTCTACATAGCATTGATTTGAAGCATAATCATGTGTTTTGCATGGATTTGAAGCTAACTCGTTTGTTTCTCCTGCAGTTGCAGCTATATCACTTATATCGCACGTATCTGATGCTAAATCATTCGTATCGCATAGATTTGAAGCTAATCCTTCTACTTCGAATTGATTTGAAGCTAAATCATGTGTTTGCCTTGGATATGAAGCTAACTCGTTTGTTTCGTCTGAATTTGAAGCTATATCTCTTATATCGCAAGTATCTGAAGCTAAATCATTTGTTTCGCATGGATGTGAAGCTAAACCTTTTATATCGCATTGATTTGAAGCTAAATCATGTGTTTCGCGTGGATTTGAAGCTAAACTTTCTACATCGCATTGATTTGAAGCTAAATCATGTGTTTCGTTTGGATTTGAAACTATCTCATTTGTTTCGCCTGCATTTGAAGCTATATCACTTACATCGCAACTATCAGATGCTAAATCATTTATTTCGCATGGATTTGGAGCTAAATCTTCTACATCGCACTGATTTGCAGCTAAATCATGTGTTTCGCTTGGATATGAAGCTAACTCGTTTGTTTCGTCTGCATTTGAAGCTATATCTCTTATATCGCAAGTATCTGAAGCTATATCATTTTTGTCGCATGGATTTGAAGTTAAACCTTTTATATCGCATTGATTTGAAGCTTAATCATGTGTTTCGCGTGGATTTGAAGCTAAACCTTCTACATCGCATTGATTTGAAGCTAAATCATGTGTTTCGCTTGGATTTGGAACTATCTCATTTGTTTCGTCTGCATTTGAAGCTATATCACTTATATCGCAACTATCTGATGTTAAATCATTTGTTTCGCATGGAATTGAAGCTAAATCTTCTACATCGCATTGATTTGCATCTAAATCGTTTGTTTCGCATGGATTTGAATCTAACTCGATTGTTTCGTCTGCATTTGAAGCTATATCACTTATATCCCAAGTGTTTGAAGCTAAATCATTTGTTTCGCATGGATTTGAAGCTCACTCGTTTGCTTCGTCTGCAGTTGAAGCTGTATCACTTATATCGCATGTATCTGATGCTAAATCATTTGTATCGCATAGATTTGAAGCTAATCCTTCTACTTCGAATTGATTTGAAGCTAAATCATGTGTTTGGCTTGGATATGAAGCTAACTCGTTTGTTTCGTCTGAATTTAAAGCTATATCTCTTATATCGCAAGTATCAGAAGCTAAATCATTTGTTCCGCATGGATGTGAAGATAAACCTTCTACATCGCATTGATTTAAAGCTAAATCATGTGTTTCGCTTGGATATGAAGCTAACTCGTTTGTTTCGTCTGCATTTGAAGCTATATCACTTATATTGCAACCATCTGACGTTAAATCATTTGTTTCGCATAGATTTGAAGATAATCCTTCTACTTCGAATTGATTTGAAGCTAAATCATGTGTTTCGCTTGGATATGAAGCTAACTCGTTTGTTTCGTCTCCACTTGAAGCTATATCTCTTATATCGCAAGTATCTGAAGCTATATCGTTTGTGTCGCATGGATTTGAAGCTAACCATTATATATCGCATTGATTTGAAGCTAAATCATGTGTTTCGCGTGGATTTGAAGCTAAACCTTCTACATCGCATTGATTTGAAGCTAAATCATGTGTTTCGCTTGGATTTGATGCTATCTAGTTTGTTTCGTCTGCATTTGAAGCTATATCACTTATATCGCAACTATTTGATGTTAAATCATTTGTGTCGCACGGATTTGAAGCTAAATCTTCTATATCGCATTTATTTGCAGCTGAATCATGTGTTTCGCTTGGATTTGAATCTAACTCGTTTGTTTCGTCTGCGTTTGAAGCTATATCACTTATATCTCAAAGTGTTTGAAGCTAAATCATTTTTTTCGCATGGATTTGAAGCTAAACCTTCTACATCGCATTGATTTAAAGCTAAATCATGTGTTTCGCTTGGATATGAAGCTAACTCGTTTGTTTGGTCTGCATTTGAAGCTATATCTCTTATATCGCAAGTATCTGAAGGTAAATCATTTGTATCGCATGGATTTGAAGCTAATCCTTCTACTTCGAATTGATTTGAAGCTAAATCATGTGTTTGGCTTGGATATGAAGCTAACTCGTTTGTTTCGTCTGAATTTGAAGCTATATCTCTTATATCGCAACTATCTGATGTTAAATCATTTGTTTCGCATGGATTTGAATCTAACTCGTTTGTTTCGTCTGCATTTGAAGCTAGATCACTTATATCCCAAGTGTTTGAAGCTAAATCATTTGTTTCGCATGGATTTGAAGCTAAAGTTTCTACATAGCATTGATTTGAAGCTTAATCACGTGTTTTGTATGGATTTGTAGCTAACTCGTTTGTTTCCCCTGCATTTGAAGCTATATCACTTATATCGCAACTATCTGATGATAAATCATTTGTTTCGCATGGATTTGAAGCTAAACCTTCTATATCGTATTCATTTGTAGCTAAATCATGTGATTCACTTGGATTTGAAGCTAACTCGTTTGTTTCTCCTGCATTTGAATCTATATCACTTATATCGCATGTATCTGATGCTAAATCATTTGTATCGCATAGATTTGAAGCTAATCCTTCTACTTCGAATTGATTTGAAGCTCAATCATTTGCTTCGCATGAATTTGAAGCTAAACCTTCTATTTCGCATTGATTTGAAGATAAATCATGTATTACGCGTGGATTTGAAGCTAAACCTTCTTCATCGCATTGATTTGAAGCTAAATCATGTTTTTCGCGTGGATTTGAAGCTAAACATTCTACACCGCATTGATTTGAAGCTAAATCATGTGTTTCGCTTGGATTTGAAACTATCTCATTTGTTTCGCCTGCATTTGAAGCTGTATCACTTACATCGCAACTATCAGATGCTAAATCATTTGTTTCGCATGGATTTGGAGCTAAATCTTCTACATCGCATTGATTTGCACCTAAATCATGTGTTTTGCTTGGATATGAAGCTAACTCATTTGTTTCGTTTGCTTTTGAAGCTATATCACATATATACCTAGCGTTTCAAAGAGAATCATTTGTTCTAATGGATTTGAAGCTAAATCTTCTATATCGCATTGATTTGAAGCTAAATCATGTGTTTCGTGGGGATTTGAAGCTAAACCTTCTACATCGCATTGATTTGAAGCTAAATCATGTGTTTCGCTTGGATTTGAAGGTATCTCGTTTGTTTCGTCTGCATTTGGAGCTAAATCACTTATATCGCAACTATCTGATGTTAAATCATTTGTTTCGAATGGATTTGAAGCTAAATCTTCAACACTGCAAAGATTTGCAGCTAAATCATGTGTTTCGCATTGATTTGAAGCTAACCCGTTTGTTTCTCCTGCATTTGAAGCTATCTCACTTATATCGCAACTATCTGATGTTAAATAATTTGTTTCGCATAGATTTGAACTAATCCTTCTACTTCGAAATGATATGAAGCTAAATCATGTGCATCGCATGGATTTGAAGCTAACTCGTTTGTTTCGACTGCATTTGAAGCTATATCTCTTATATCACAAGTATCTGAAGCTATATCGTTTGTGTCGCATGGATTTGAAGCTAAACATTCTATATCGTATTGATTTGAAGCTAAATCATGTGTTTCGCGTGGATTTGAAGATAAACCTTCTACATCGCATTGATTTGAAGCTAAATCATGTTTTTCGCTTGGATTTGATGCTATCTAGTTTGTTTCGTCTGCATTTGAAGCTATATCACTTATATCGCAACTATTTGATGTTAAATCGTTTGTCTCGCACGGATTTGAAGCTAAATCTTCTATATCGCATTTATTTGCAGCTGAATCATGTGTTTCGTTTGGATTTGAAGCTCACTCGTTTGCTTCGTCTGCATTTGAAGCTATATCACTTGTATCCCACGTGTTTGAAGCTAAATCATTTGTTTCGCATGGATTTGAAGCTAATCGTTCTATATCGCATTGATTTGGAGCTAAATCATGCGATTTGCTTGGATTTGGAGATATCTCTTTTGTTTCGTCTGCATCTGAAGCTATATCACTTATATCGCATGTACCTGATGCTGAATCATTTGTGTCGCATGGATTTGAAGCTAATCCTTCTACTTCGAATTGATTTGAAGCTAAATCATGTCTTTTGCTTGGATATGAAGCTAACTCATTTGTTTCGTTTGCATTTGAAGCTATATCACATATATCCCAAGCGTTTCAAAGAAAATCATTTGTTCTAATGGATTTGAAGCTAAACCTTCTATATGGCATTGATTTAAAGCTAAATCATGTGTTTCGCATGGATTTGAAGCTAACTCGTTTGCTTCGTCTGCATTTGGAGCTATATCACTTATATCCCAAGTGTTTGAAACTAAATCATGTGTTTCGCGTGGATTTGAAGCTAAACCTTCTACATCGCATTGATTTGAAGCTAAATCATGTATTTCGCTTGGATTTGAAGCTATCTCGTTTGTTTCGTCTGCATTTGGAGGTAAATCACTTATATCGCAACTATCTGATGTTAAATCATTTGTTTCGGATGGATTTGAAGCTAAATCTTCAACACTGCAAAGATTTGCAGCTAAATCATGTGTTTCGCATTGATTTGAAGCTAACTCGTTTGTTTCTCCTGCATTTGAAGCTGTCTCACTTATATCGCAACTATCTGATGTTAAATCATTTGTTTCGCATAGATTTGAACTAATCCTTCTACTTCGAAATGATATGAAGCTAAATCATGTGCTTCGCATGGATTTGAAGCTAACTCGTTTGTTTCGTCTGCATTTGGAGCTAAATCACTTATATCGCAACTATCAGATGTTAAATCATTTGTTTCGAATGGATTTTAAGCTAAATCTACAACACTGCAAAGATTTGCAGCTAAATCATGTGTTTCGCATTGATTTGAAGCTAACTCGTTTGTTTCTCCTGCACTTGAAGCTATCTCACCTATATCGCAACTATCTGATGTTAAATCATTTGTTTCGCATAGATTTGAACTAATCCTTCTACTTCGAAATGATATGAAGCTAAATCATGAGCATCGCATGGATTTGAAGCTAACTCGTTTGTTTCGTCTGCATTTGAAGTTATATCTCTTATATCGCAAGTATCTGAAGCTATATCGTTTGTGTCGCACGGATTTGAAGCTAAATCTTCTATATCGCATTTATTTGCAGCTGAATCATGTGTTTCGCTTGGATTTGAAGCTCACTCGTTTGCTTCGTCTGCATTTGAAGCTATATCACTTATATCGCATGTACCTGATGCTGAATCATTTGTGTCGCATGGATTTGAAGCTAATCCTTCTACTTCGAATTGATTTGAAGCTAAATCATGTCTTTTGCTTGGATATGAAGCTAACTCATTTGTTTCGTTTGCATTTGAAGCTATATCACATATATCCCAAGCGTTTCAAAGAAAATCATTTGTTCTAATGGATTTGAAGCTAAACCTTCTATATCGCATTGACTTAAAGCTAAATCATGTCTTTCGGTTGGATATGAAACTAACTCGTTTGTTTCGTCTGCATTTGAAGCTACATCTCTTATATCGCAAGTATCTGAAGCTATATCGTTTGTGTCGCATGGATTTGAAGCTAAACATTCTATATCGCATTGATTTAAAGCTAAATCATGTGTTTCGCGTGGATTTGAAGCTAAACCTTCTACATCGCATTGATTTGAAGCTAAATCATGTGTTTCGCTTGATTTGAAGCTAGCTCGTTTGTTTCGTCTGCATTTGAAGCTATATCACTTATATCCCAAGTGTTTGAAGCTAAATCATTTGTTTCGCATGGATTTGAAGCTAAAGCTTCTACATCTCATTGATTTGAAGCTAAATCATGTGCTCCGCATGGATTTGAAGCTATCTCTTTTGTTTCTTCTGCATTTGAAGCTATATCTCTTATATCGCAAGTATCTGAAGCTATATCATTTGTGTCGCATGGATTTGAAGCTAAACCTTCTATATCGCATTGATTTGAAGCTAAATCATGTGTTTCGCGTGGTTTTGAAGCTAAACCTTCTACATCGCATTGATTTGAAGATAAATCATGTATTTCGAGTGGATTTGAAGCTAAACATTCTACATCGCATTGATTTGAAGCTAAATCATGTGTTTCGCTTGGATTTGAAGCTATCTCGTTTGTTTCGTCAGCATTTGAAGCTATATCACTTATATTGCAACTATCTGACGTTAAATCATTTGTTTCGCATAGATTTGAAGATAATCCTTCTACTTCGAATTGATTTGAAGCTAAATCATGTGTTTCGCTTGGATATGAAGATAACTCGTTTGTTTCGTCTCCACTTGAAGCTATATCTCTTATATCGCAAGTATCTGAAGCTATATCGTTTGTGTTGCATGGATTTGAAGCTAAACATTCTATATCGCATTGATTTGAAGCTAAATCATGTGTTTCGCGTGGATTAGAAGCTAAACCTTCTACATCGCATTGATTTGAAGTTAAATCATGTGTTTCGCTTGGATTTGATGCTATCCAGTTTGTTTCGTCTGCATTTGAAGCTATTTCACTTATATCGCAACTATTTGATGTTAAATCATTTGTGTCGCACGGATTTGATGCTAAATCTTCTATATCGCATTTATTTGCAGCTGAATCATGTGTTTCGCTTGGATTTGAAGCTCAGTCGTTTGCTTCGTCTGGATTTGAAGCTATATCACTTATATCCCACGTGTTTGAAGCTAAATCATTTGTTTCGCATGGATTTGAAGCTAATCGTTCTATATCGCATTGATTTGGTGCTAAATCATGCGATTTGCTTGGATTTGGAGATATCTCTTTTGTTTCGTCTGCATATGAAGCTATATCACTTATATCGCATGTACCTGATGCTGAATCATTTGTGTCGCATGGATTTGAAGCTAATCCTTCTACTTCGAATTGATTTGAAGCTAAATCATGTGTTTTGCTTGGATATGAAGCTAACTCGTTTGTTTCGTTTGCATTTGAAGCTATATCACATATATTCCAAGCGTTTCAAAGAAAATCATTTGTTCTAATGGATTTGAAGCTAAACCTTCTATATCGCATTGACTTAAAGCTAAATCATGTCTTTCGGTTGGATATGAAACTAACTCGTTTGTTTCGTCTGCATTTGAAGCTACATCTCTTATATCGCAAGTATCTGAAGCTATATCGTTTGTGTCGCATGGATTTGAAGCTAAACATTCTATATCGCATTGATTTGAAGCTAAATCATGTGTTTCGCGTGGATTTGAAGCTAAACATTCTGCATCGCATTGATTTGAAGCTAAATCATGTGTTTCGCTTGATTTGAAGCTAACTCGTTTGTTTCTCCTGCATTTGAAGCTATACCACTTAGATCGCATATATCTGATGTTAAATCATTTGTTTCGCATAGATTTGAACTAATCCTTCTACTTCGAAATGATATGAAGCTAAATCATGTGCTTCGCATGGATTTGAAGCTAACTCGTTTGTTTCGTCTGCATTTGGAGCTAAATCACTTATATCGCAACTATCTGATGTTAAATCATTTGTTTCGAATGGATTTGAAGCTAAATCTTCAACACTGCAAAGATTTGCAGCTAAATCATGTGTTTCGCATTGATTTGAAGCTAACTCGTTTGTTTCTCCTGCACTTGAAGCTATCTCACCTATATCGCAACTATCTGATGTTAAATCATTTGTTTCGCATAGATTTGAACTAATCCTTCTACTTCGAAATGATATGAAGCTAAATCATGAGCATCGCATGGATTTGAAGCTAACTCGTTTGTTTCGTCTGCATTTGAAGTTATATCTCTTATATCCCAAGTGTTTGAAGCTAAATCATTTGTTTCGCATGGATTTGAAGCTAAAGCTTCTACATCTCATTGATTTGAAGCTAAATCATGTGCTCCGCATGGATTTGAAGCTATCTCTTTTGTTTCTTCTGCATTTGAAGCTATATCTCTTATATCGCAAGTATCTGAAGCTATATCATTTGTGTCGCATGGATTTGAAGCTAAACCTTCTATATCGCATTCATTTGAAGCTAAATCATGTGTTTCGCGTGGTTTTGAAGCTAAACCTTCTACATCGCATTGATTTGAAGATAAATCATGTATTTCGAGTGGATTTGAAGCTAAACCTTCTACATCGCATTGATTTGAAGCTAAACCTTCTACATCGCATTGATTTGAAGCTAAATCATGTGTTTCGCTTGGATTTGAAGCTATCTCGTTTGTTTCGTCAGCATTTGAAGCTATATCACTTATATTGCAACTATCTGACGTTAAATCATTTGTTTCGCATAGATTTGAAGATAATCCTTCTACTTCGAATTGATTTGAAGCTAAATCATGTGTTTCGATTGGATATGAAGCTAACTCGTTTGTTTCGTCTCCACTTGAAGCTATATCTCTTATATCGCAAGTATCTGAAGCTATATCGTTTGTGTTGCATGGATTTGAAGCTAAACCTTCTATATCGCATTGATTTAAAGCTAAATCATGTCTTTCGGTTGGATATGAAGCTAACTCGTTTGTTTCGTCTGCATTTGAAGCTATATCTATTATATCACAAGTATCTGAAGCTATATCGTTCGTGTCGCATGGATTTGAAGCTAAACATTCTATATCGCATTGATTTGAAGCTAAATCATGTGTTTCGCGTCGATTTGAAGCTAACTCGTTTGTTTCGTCTGCATTTGAAGCAATATCACTTATATCGCAACTATCTGATGTTAAATCATTTGTTTCGCATGGATTTGAATCTATCTCGTTTGTTTCGTCTGCATTTGGAGCTAAATCACTTATATCGCAACTATCTGATGTTAAATCATTTGTTTCGAATGGATTTGAAGCTAAATCTTCAACACTGCAAAGATTTGCAGCTAAATCATGTGTTTCGCATTGATTTGAAGCTAATTCGTTTGTTTCTCCCGCATTTGAAGCTATCTCACTTATATCGCAACTATCTGATCTTAAATCATTTGTTTCGCATAGATTTGAATCTAATCCTTCTACTTCGAAATGATATGAAGCTAAATCATGTGCTTCGCATGGATTTGAAGCTAACTCGTTTGTTTCGTCTGCATTTGAAGCTAAATCACTTATATCGCAACTATCTGATGTTAAATCATTTGTTTCGAATGGATTTGAAGCTAAATCTTCAACACTGCATTGATTTGCAGCTAAATCATGTGTTTCGCATTGATTTGAAGCTAACTCGTTTGTTTCTCCTGCATTTGAAGCTATATCACTTATATTGCAACTATCTGATGTTAAATCATTTGTTTCGCATAGATTTGAATCTAATCCTTCTACTTCGAAATGATTTGAAGCTAAATCATGTGCTTCGCATGGATTTGAAGCTAACTCGTTTGCTTCGTCTGCATTTGAATCTATGTCACTTATATCCCAAGTGTTTGAAGCTAAATCATTTGTTTCGCATGGATTTGAAGCTAAAGCTTCTAGATTGCATTGATTTGAAGCTAAATCATGTGCTTCGCATGGATTTGAAGCTATCTCTTTTGTTTCGTCTGCATTTGAAGCTATATCTATTATATCGCAAGTATCTGATGCTATATCATTTGTGTCGCATGGATTTGAAGCTAAACCTTCTATATCGCATTGATTTGAAGCTAAATCATGTTTTTCGCGTGGATTTGAAGCTAAACCTTCTACATCGCATTGATTTGAATCTAAATCATGTGTTTCGCTTGGATTTGAAGCTATCTCGTTTGTTTCGTCTGCATTTGGAGCTAAATCACTTATATCGCAACTATCTGATGTTAAATCATTTGTTTCGAATGGATTTGAAGCTAAATCTTCAACACTGCAAAGATTTGCAGCTAAATCATGTGTTTCGCATTGATTTGAAGCTAATTCGTTTGTTTCTCCCGCATTTGAAGCTATCTCACTTATATCGCAACTATCTGATGTTAAATAATTTGTTTCGCATAGATTTGAATCTAATCCTTCTACTTCGAAATGATATGCAGCTAAATCATGTGCTCCGCATGGATTTGATGCTAACTCGTTTGTTTCTCATGCATTTAAAGCTATACCACTTAGATCGCATGTATCTGATGCTAAATCATTTGTTTCGCATGGATTTGAATCTAATCCTTCTACTTCGAATTGATTTTGAAGCACAATCATTTGCTTCGCATGAATTTGAAGTTAAACCTTCTATATCGCATTGATTTGAAGATAAATCATGTATTTCGAGTGGATTTGAAGCTAAACCATCTACATCGCATTGATTTGAAGCTAAATCATGTGTTTCGCTTGGATATGAATCTAACTCGTTTGTTTCGTCTCCACTTGAAACTATATCTCTTATATCGCAAGTATCTGAAGCTATATCGTTTGTGTCGCATGGATTTGAAGCTAAACATTCTATATCGCATTGATTTGAAGCTAAATCATGTGTTTCGCTTGGATTTGAAGCTCACTCGTTTGCTTCGTCTGCATTTGAAGCTATATCACTTATATCCCACGTGTTTGAAGCTAAATCATTTGTTTCGCATGGATTTGAAGCTAATCGTTCTATATCGCATTGATTTGAAGCTAAGTCATGCGATTTGCTTGGATTTGGACATATCTCTTTTGTTTCGTCTGCATTTGAAGCTATATCACATATATCGCATGTACCTGATGCTGAATCATTTTTTTCGCATGGATTTGATGCTAAACCTTCTAGATAGAATTGATTTAAAGCTTATTCATGTGTTTTTCATGGATTTGAAGCTAACACGTTTGTTTCCCCTGCATTTGAAGCTATATCACATATATCGCAACTATCTGAACTTAAATCATTTGTTTCGCATAGATTTGAAGATAATCCTTCTACATCGAATTGATTTGAAGCTAAAGCATGTGTTTCGCTTGGATATGAAGCTAACTCGTTTGTTTCGTCTGCCTTTGGAGCTAAATCACTTATATCGCAACTATCTGATGTTAAATCATTTGTTTCGAATGGATTTGAAGCTAAATCTTCAACACTGCATTGATTTGCAGCTAAATCATGTGTTTCGCATTGATTTGAAGCTAACTCGTTTGCTTCGTCTGCATTTGAAGCTATATCACTTATATCCCAAATGTTTGAAGCTAAATCATTTGTTTCGTATGGATTTGAAGCTAAAGCTTCTACATCTCATTGATTTGAAGCTAAATCATGTGCTTCGCATGGATTTGAAGCTATCTCTTTTGTTTCGTCTCCACTTGAAGCTATATCTCTTATATCGCAAGTATCTGAAGCTATATCGTTTGTGTTGCATGGATTTGAAGCTAAACATTCTATATCGCATTGATTTGAAGCTAAATCATGTGTTTCGCGTGGATTTGAAGCTAAACATTCTACATCGCATTGATTTGAAGCTAAATCATGTGTTTCGCTTGATTTGAAGCTAACTCGTTTGTTTCGTCTGCATTTGAAGCTATATCTCTTATATCGCAAGTATCTGAAGCTAAATCATTTGTTTCGCATGGATGTGAAGCTAAACCTTCTACATCGCATTGATTTAAAACTAAATCATGTGTTTCGCTTGGATATGAAGCTAACTCGTTTGTTTCGTCTGCCTTTGGAGCTAAATCACTTATATCGCAACTATCTGATGTTAAATCATTTGTTTCGAATGGATTTGAAGCTAAATCTTCAACACTGCATTGATTTGCAGCTAAATCATGTGTTTCGCATTGATTTGAAGCTAACTCGTTTGCTTCGTCTGCATTTGAAGCTATATCACTTATATCCCAAATGTTTGAAGCTAAATCATTTGTTTCGTTTGGATTTGAAGCTAAAGCTTCTACATCTCATTGATTTGAAGCTAAATCATGTGCTTCGCATGGATTTGAAGCTATCTCTTTTGTTTCGTCTCCACTTGAAGCTATATCTCTTATATCGCAAGTATCTGAAGCTATATCGTTTGTGTTGCATGGATTTGAAGCTAAACATTCTATATCGCATTGATTTGAAGCTAAATCATGTGTTTCGCGTGGATTTGAAGCTAAACATTCTACATTGCATTGATTTGAAGCTAAATCATGTGTTTCGCTTGATTTGAAGCTAACTCGTTTGTTTCTCCTGCATTTGAAGCTATACCACTTAGATCGCATGTATCTGATGCTAAATCATTTGTTTCGCATGGATTTGAATCTAATCCTTCTACTTCGAATTGATTTTGAAGCACAATCATTTGCTTCGCATGAATTTGAAGTTAAACCTTCTATATCGCATTGATTTGAAGATAAATCATGTATTTCGAGTGGATTTGAAGCTAAACCTTCTACATCGCATTGATTTGATGCTAAATCATGTGCTTCGCATGGATTTGAAGCTAACTCGTTTGTTTCGTCTGCATTTGGAGCTAAATCACTTATATCGCAACTATCTGATGTTAAATCATTTGTTTCGAATGGATTTGAAGCTAAATCTTCAACACTGCAAAGATTTGCAGCTAAATCATGTGTTTCGCATTGATTTGAAGCTGACTCGTTTGTTTCTCCTGCATTTGAAGCTATCTCACTTATATCGCAACTATCTGATGTTAAATCATTTGTTTCGCATAGATTTGAACTAATCCTTCTACTTCGAAATGATATGAAGCTAAATCATGTGCTTCGCATGGATTTGAAGCTAACTCGTTTGTTTCGTCTGCATTTGGAGCTAAATCACTTATATCGCAACTATCTGATGTTAAATCATTTGTTTCGCATAGATTTGAACTAATCCTTCTACTTCGAAATGATATGAAGCTAAATCATGTGCATCGCATGGATTTGAAGCTAACTCGTTTGTTTCGTCTGCATTTGAAGCTATATCTCTTATATCGCAAGTATCTGAAGCTATATCGTTTGTGTCGCATGGATTTGAAGCTAAACATTCTATATCGTATTGATTTGAAGCTAAATCATGTGTTTCGCGTGGATTTGAAGCTAAACCTTCTACATCGCATTGATTTGAAGCTAAATCATGTTTTTCGCTTGGATTTGATGCTATCTAGTTTGTTTCGTCTGCATTTGAAGCTATATCACTTATATTGCAACTATCTGACGTTAAATCATTTGATTCGCATAGATTTGAAGATAATCCTTCTACTTCGAATTGATTTGAAACTAAATCATGTGTTTCGCTTGGATATGAAGCTAACTCGTTTGTTTCGTCTCCACTTGAAGCTATATCTCTTATATCGCAAGTATCTGAAGCTATATCGTTCGTGTCGCATGGATTTGAAGCTAAACATTCTATATCGCATTGATTTGAAGCTAAATCATGTGTTTCGCGTGGATTTGAAGCCAAACCTTCTACATCGCATTGATTTGAAGCTAAATCATGTGTTTCGCTTGATTTGAAGCTATCTCGTTTGTTTCGTCTGCATTTGAAGCTATATCTCTTATATCGCAAGTATCTGAAGCTAAATCATTTGTTTCGCATGGATGTGAAGCTAAACCTTCTACATCGCATTCATTTAAAACTAAATCATGTGTTTCGCTTGGATATGAAGCTAACTCGTTTGTTTCGTCTGCCTTTGGAGCTAAATCACTTATATCGCAACTATCTGATGTTAAATCATTTGTTTCGAATGGATTTGAAGCTAAATCTTCAACACTGCATTGATTTGCAGCTAAATCATGTGTTTCGCATTGATTTGAAGCTAACTCGTTTGCTTCGTCTGCATTTGAAGCTATATCACTTATATCCCAAATGTTTGAAGCTAAATCATTTGTTTCGTATGGATTTGAAGCTAAAGCTTCTACATCTCATTGATTTGAAGCTAAATCATGTGCTTCGCATGGATTTGAAGCTATCTCTTTTGTTTCGTCTCCACTTGAAGCTATATCTCTTATATCGCAAGTATCTGAAGCTATATCGTTTGTGTTGCATGGATTTGAAGCTAAACATTCTATATCGCATTGATTTGAAGCTAAATCATGTGTTTCGCGTGGATTTGAAGCTAAACCTTCTACATCGCATTGATTTGAAGTTAAATCATGTGTTTCGCTTGCATTTGATGCTATCTAGTTTGTTTCGTCTGCATTTGAAGCTATATCACTTATATCGCAACTATTTGATGTTAAATCATTTGTGTCGCACGGATTTGAAGCTAAATCTTCTATATCGCATTTATTTGCAGCTGAATCATGTGTTTCGCTTGGATTTGAAGTTCAGTCGTTTGCTTCGTCTGCATTTTAAGCTATATCACTTATATCCCACGTATTTGAAGCTAAATCATTTGTTTCGTATGGATTTGAAGCTAATCGTTCTATATCGCATTGATTTGAAGCTAAATCATGCGATTTGCTTGGATTTGGAGATATCTCTTTTGTTTCGTCTGCATATGAAGCCATATCACTTATATCGCATGTACCTGATGCTGAATCATTTGTGTCGCATGGATTTGAAGCTAATCCTTCTACTTCGAATTGATTTGAAGCTAAATCATGTCTTTTGCTTGTATATGAAGCTAACTCATTCGTTTCGTTTGCATTTGAAGCTATATCACATATATTCCAAGCGTTTCAAAGAAAATCATTTGTTCTAATGGATTTGAAGCTAAACCTTCTATATCGCATTGATTTAAAGCTAAATCATGTCTTTCGGTTGGATATGAAGCTAACTCGTTTGTTTCGTCTGCATTTGAAGCTATATCTCTTATATCGCAAGTATCTGAAGCTATATCGTTTGTGTCGCATGGATATGAAGCTAAACATTCTATATCGTATTGATTTGAAGCTAAATCATGTCTTTCGCGTGGATTTGAAGCTAAACATTCTACATCGCATTGATTTGAAGCTAAATCATGTGTTTCGCTTGATTTGAAGCTAACTCGTTTGTTTCTCCTGCATTTGAAGCTATACCACTTAGATCGCATGTATCTGATGCTAAATCATTTGTTTCGCATGGATTTGAATCTAATCCTTCTACTTCGAATTGATTTTGAAGCACAATCATTTGCTTCGCATGAATTTGAAGTTAAACCTTCTATATCGCATTGATTTGAAGATAAATCATGTATTTCGAGTGGATTTGAAGCTAAACCTTCTACATCGCATTGATTTGATGCTAAATCATGTGTTTCGCTTGGATATGAAGCTAACTCGTTTGTTTCGTCTCCACTTGAAGCTATATCTCTTATATCGCAAGTATCTGAATCTATATCGTTTGTGTCGCATGGATTTGAAGCTAAATATTCTATATCGCATTGATTTGAAGCAAAATCATGTGTTTCGCGTGGTTTTGAAGCTAAACCTTCTACATCGCATTGATTTGAAGTTAAATCATGTGTTTCGCTTGCATTTGATGCTATCTAGTTTGTTTCGTCTGCATTTGAAGCTATATCACTTATATCGCAACTATTTGATGTTAAATCATTTGTGTCGCACGGATTTGAAGCTAAATCTTCTATATCGCATTTATTTGCAGCTGAATCATGTGTTTCGCTTGGATTTGAAGTTCAGTCGTTTGCTTCGTCTGCATTTTAAGCTATATCACTTATATCCCACGTATTTGAAGCTAAATCATTTGTTTCGTATGGATTTGAAGCTAATCGTTCTATATCGCATTGATTTGAAGCTAAATCATGCGATTTGCTTGGATTTGGAGATATCTCTTTTGTTTCGTCTGCATATGAAGCCATATCACTTATATCGCATGTACCTGATGCTGAATCATTTGTGTCGCATGGATTTGAAGCTAATCCTTCTACTTCGAATTGATTTGAAGCTAAATCATGTTTTTCGCGTGGATTTGAAGCTAAACCTTCTACATCGCATTGATTTGAATCTAAATCATGTGTTTCGCTTGGATTTGAAGCTATCTCGTTTGTTTCGTCTGCATTTGGAGCTAAATCACTTATATCGCAACTATCTGATGTTAAATCATTTGTTTCGAATGGATTTGAAGCTAAATCTTCAACACTGCAAAGATTTGCAGCTAAATCATGTGTTTCGCATTGATTTGAAGCTAATTCGTTTGTTTCTCCCGCATTTGAAGCAATCTCACTTATATCGCAACTATCTGATGTTAAATAATTTGTTTCGCATAGATTTGAATCTAATCCTTCTACTTCGAAATGATATGAAGCTAAATCATGTGCTCCGCATGGATTTGATGCTAACTCGTTTGTTTCTCATGCATTTAAAGCTATACCACTTAGATCGCATGTATCTGATGCTAAATCATTTGTTTCGCATGGATTTGAATCTAATCCTTCTACTTCGAATTGATTTTGAAGCACAATCATTTGCTTCGCATGAATTTGAAGTTAAACCTTCTATATCGCATTGATTTGAAGATAAATCATGTATTTCGAGTGGATTTGAAGCTAAACCATCTACATCGCATTGATTTGAAGCTAAATCATGTGTTTCGCTTGGATATGAATCTAACTCGTTTGTTTCGTCTCCACTTGAAACTATATCTCTTATATCGCAAGTATCTGAAGCTATATCGTTTGTGTCGCATGGATTTGAAGCTAAACATTCTATATCGCATTGATTTGAAGCTAAATCATGTGTTTCGCTTGGATTTGAAGCTCACTCGTTTGCTTCGTCTGCATTTGAAGCTATATCACTTATATCCCACGTGTTTGAAGCTAAATCATTTGTTTCGCATGGATTTGAAGCTAATCGTTCTATATCGCATTGATTTGAAGCTAAGTCATGCGATTTGCTTGGATTTGGAGATATCTCTTTTGTTTCGTCTGCATTTGAAGCTATATCACATATATCGCATGTACCTGATGCTGAATCATTTGTGTCGCATGGATTTGAAGCTAAACCTTCCATATCGCATTGATTTGAAGTTGAATCATGTGTTTCGCTTGATTTGAAGCTAACTCGTTTGTTTCTACTGCATTTGAAGCTATATCACTTTTATCCTAAGCGTTTGAAGCTAAATCATTTTTTTCGCATGGATTTGATGCTAAACCTTCTAGATAGAATTGATTTAAAGCTTATTCATGTGTTTTTCATGGATTTGAAGCTAACACGTTTGTTTCCCCTGCATTTGAAGCTATATCACATATATCGCAACTATCTGAACTTAAATCATTTGTTTCGCATAGATTTGAAGCTAATCCTTCTACTTCGAATTGACTTGAAGCTAAATCATGTGCTTCGCATGGATTTGAAGCTAACTCGTTTGTTTCGTCTGCATTTGAAGCTACAACTCTTATATCGCAAGTATCTGAATCTATATCATTTGTGTCGCATGAATTTGAAGCTAAACCTTCTCTATATGGCATTGATTTGAAGCTAAATCATGTGTTTCGCGTGCATTTCAAGTTAAACCTTCTACATCGCATTGATTTGAAGCTAAATCATGTGTTTCGCTTCGATTTGAAGCCAACTCGTTTGTTTCTTCTGCATTTGAAGCTATATCACTTATATCCCAAGTGTTTGAAGCTACATCATTTTTTTTCGCATGGATTTGAAGCTAAACCTTCTACATCGCACTGATTTGAAGCTAAATCATGTGTATCGCTTGGATATGAAGCTAACTCGTTTGATTCGTCTGCATTTGAAGCTATATCACATATATCCCAAGCGTTTGAAAGTAAATCATTTGTTTCGCATGGATTTGGAGCTCACTCGTTTCCTTCGTCTGCATTTGAAGCTATATCACTTATATCCCACGTGTTTGAAGCTAAATCATTTGTTTCGCATGGATTTGAAGCTAATCCTTCTATATCGCACTCATTTGAAGCTAAATCATGTGATTCGCTTGGATTTGAAGCTAAATCGTTTGATTCTGCTGCATTTGAAGCTATATCACTTATATCGCATGTATCTGATGCTAAATCATTTGTATCGCATAGATTTGAAGCTAATCCTACTACTTCGAATTGATTTGAAGTAAACCTTCTATATCGCATTGATTTGAAGCTAAATCATGTGTTTCGCGTGTATTTGAAGCTAAACATTCTACATCGCATTGATTTGAAGCTAATTCATGCGTTTCGCTTGGATTTGATGCTATCTAGTTTGTTTCGTCTGCATTTGAAGCTACATCAATTATATCGCAACTATTTGATGTTAAATCATTTGTTTCGCATGGACTTGAAGTTAAATCTTCTATATCGCATTTATTTGCAGCTGAATCATGTGTTTCGCATGGGTTTGAAGCTAACTCGTTTGTTTCGTCTGCATTTGAAGTTATATCTATTATATCGCAAGTATCTGAAGCTATATCATTTGTGTCGCATGGATTTGAAGCTAAACCTTCTATATCGCATTGATTTGAAGCTAAATCATGTGTTTCGTGTGGATTTGAAGCTAACTCGTTTGTTTCGTCTGCATTTGAAGCAATATCACTTATATCCCAAGTGTTTGAAGCTAAATCATTTGCTTCGCATGGATTTGAAGTTAAACCTTCCACATCGCAATGATTTGAAGCTAAATCATGTGTTTCGCTTGGATTTGAAACTATCTCGTTTGTTTCGTCTGCATTTGAAGCTATATCACTTATATCGCAACTATCTGATGTTAAATCATTTGTTTCGCATGGATTTGAATCTAACTCGTTGTTTTCGTCTGCATTTGAAGCTATATCACTTATATCCCAAGTGTTTGAAGCTAAATCATTTGTTTCGCATGGATTTGAAGCTAAACTTTCTACATAGCATTGATTTGAAGCTTAATCACGTGTTTTGTATGGATTTATAGCTAACTCGTTTGTTTCCTCTGTATTTGAAGCTATATCACTTATTACGCAAGTATCTGAAGCTATATCATTTGTGTCGCATGGATTTGAAGCTAAACCTTCTATATGGCATTGATTTGAAGCTAAATCATGTGTTTCGCGTGCATTTGAAGATAAACCTTCTACATCGCATTGATTTGAAGCTAAATCATGTGTTTCGCTTCGATTTGAAGCTATCTCGTTTGTTTCGTCTGCATTTGAAGCTATATAACTTATATCATAACTATTTGATGTTAAATCATTTGTTTCGCATGGATTTGAAGCTAAATCTTCTACATCGCATTGATTTGCAGCTAAATCATGTGTTTCGCATGGATTATAAGCTAACTCGTTTGTTTCGTCTGCATTTGAAGCTATATCACTTATATCCCAAGTGTTTGTAGCTAAATCATTTGCTTCGCATGGATTTGAAGTTAAACCTTCCACATCGCAATGATTTGAAGCTAAATAATGTGATTCGCTTGGATTTGGAGCTAACTCGTTTATTTCGTCTGAATTTGAAGCTATACCACTTATATCGCAACTATCTGATGTTAAATCATTTGTTTCGCATGGATTTGAAGCTATATCACTTATATTCCAAGTGTTTGAAGCTAAATCATTTGTTTCGCATGGATTTGAAGTTAAACCTTCTATATCGCATTGATTAGAAGCTAAATCATGTGTTTGGCGTGTATTTGAGGCTAAACCTTCTACGTCGCATTGATTTGAAGCTAAGTCATGTGTTTCGCTTAGATTTGAAGCTATCTCGTTTTTTTCGACTGCATTTGAAGCTATATCACTTATATCGCAACTATCTGATGTTAAATCATTTGTTTCTCATGGATTTGAAGCTAAATCTTCTATATCGCATTTATTTGCAGCTGAATCATGTGTTTCGTATGGATTTGAAGCTAACTCGTTTGCTTCGTCTGCATTTGAAGCTATATCTCTTATATCCCAAGTGTTTGAAGCTAAATCATTTGTTTCGCATGGATTTGAAGCTAAACCTTCTATATCGCATTGATTTGAAGCTAAATGATGTGTTTCGCTTGATTTGAAGCCACCTCGTTTGTTTCTTCTGCATTTGAAGCTATATCACTTACATCACAAGTAAGCTAAATCATTTTTTTCGCATGGATTTGAAGCTAAACCTTCTACGTCGCATTGATTTGAAGCTAAATCATGTGTATCGCTTGGATATGAAGCTAACTCGTTTGATTCGTCTGCATTTGAAGCTATATCACATATATCCCAAGCGTTTGAAAGTAAATCATTTGTTTCGCATGGATTTGGAGCTCACTCGTTTGCTTCGTCAGCATTTGAAGCTATATCACTTATATCCCAAGTGTTTGAAGCGAATTCATTTGCTTCGCATGGATTTGAAGTTAAACCTTCCACATCGCAATGATTTGAAGCTAAATCATGTGATTCGCTTGGATTAGGAGCTAACTCGTTTATTTCGTCTGCATTTGAAGCTATATCACTTATATCGCAACTATCTGATGTTAAATCATTTGTTTCGCATGGATTTGAAGCTAAACCTTCTACATCGCATTTATTTGCAGCTGAATCATGTATTTCGCATGGATTTGAAGCTAACTCGTTTGCTTCGTCTGCATTTGAAGCTATATCACTTATATCCCAAGTGTTTGAAGCTAAATCATTTGTTTCGCATGGATTTGAAGCTAAACCTTCTATATCGCATTGATTTGACGCTAAATCATGTGTTCGGCGTGTATTTGACGCTAAACCTTCTACATCGCATTGATTTGAAGCTACGTCATGTGTTTCGCTTGGATTTGAAGCTATCTCGTTTTTTTCGTCTGCATTTGAAGCTATATCACTTATATCGCAACTATCTGATGTTAAATCATTTGTTTCGCATGGATTTGAACCTAAACCTTCTACATCGCATTGATTTGAAGCTAAATCATGTCTTTCGCTTGGATTTGAAACTATCTCGTTTGATTCGACTGCATTTGAAGCTATATCACTTATATCGCAACTATCTGATGTTAAATCATTTGTTTCGCATGGATTTGAAGCTAAATCTTCTACATCGCATTGATTTGAAGCTAAATCATGTGTTTCGCGTGAATTTGAAGCTAAACCTTCTACATCGCATTGATTTGAAGCTAAATCATGTGTTTCGCTTGGATTTGAAACTATCTCGTTTGATTCGACTGCATTTGAAGCTATATCACTTATATCGCAACTATCTGATGTTAAATCATTTGTTTCGCATGGATTTGAAGCTAAACTTTCTACATAGCATTGATTTGAAGCTTAATCACGTGTTTTGTATGGATTTGTAGCTAACTCGTTTGTTTCGTCCGCATTTGAAGCTATATCACTTATTACGCAAGAATCTGAAGCTTATTCATTTGTGTCGCATGGATTTGAAGCTAAACCTTCTACATACCATTGATTTGAAGATTAATCATGTGTTTTGCATGGATTTGAAGCTAACTCGTTTGTTTCTCCTGTATTTGAAGCTATATCACTTAAATCGCATGTAGCTGATGCTAAATCATTTGTATCGCATAGATTTGAAGCTAATCCTTCTAGTTCGAATTGATTTGAAGCTAAATCATGTTTTTGGCATGGATTTGAAGCTAACTTGTTTGTTCGGTCTGCATTTGACGCTATATCTCTTATATCGAAAGTATCTGAAGCTATATCATTTGTGTCGCACGAATTTGAAGCTAAACCTTCTATATGGCATTGATTTGAAGCTAAATCATGTGTTTCGCGTGGATTTGAAGCTAAATCTTCTACATCGCATTGATTTGAAGCTAAATCATTTGTTTCGCTTGGATTTGAAGCTATCTCGTTTGTTTCGTCTGCATTTGAAGATATATAACTTATATCGCAACTATCTTATGTTAAATCATTTGTTTCGCATGGATTTGAAGCCAAATTTTCTACATCGCATTGGTTTGCAGCTAAATCATGTGTTTCGCATGAATTTGAAGCTAACTCGTTTGTTTCGTCTGCATTTGAAGCTATATCACTTATATCCCAAGTGTTTGAAGCTAAATCATTTGCTTCGCATGGATTTGAAGTTAAACCTTCCACATCGCAATGATTTCAAGCTAAATCATGTGATTCGCTTGGATTTGGAGCTAAATCATTTGTTTCGCTCGAATTTGAAGCTAATCCATGTGTTCGGCATGAATTTGAAGCTAGATCATGTTTTTCGCATGGATTTGAAGCTAACTTGTTTGTTCGGTCTGCACTTGACGCTATATCTCTTATATCGAAAGTATCTGAAGCTATATCATTTGTGTCGCACGAATTTGAAGCTAAACCTTCTATATGGCATTGATTTGAAGCTAAATCATGTGTTTCGCGTGGATTTGAAGCTAAATCTTCTACATCGCATTGATTTGAAGCTAAATCATTTGTTTCGCTTGGATTTGAAGCTATCTCGTTTGTTTCGTCTGCATTTGAATCTATATAACTTATATCGCAACTATCTTCTGTTAAATCAGTTGTTTCGCATGGATTTGAAGCCAAATTTTCTACATCGCATTGATTTGCAGCTAAATCATGTGTTTCGCATGAATTTGAAGCTAACTCGTTTGTTTCGTCTGCATTTGAAGCTATACAACTTACATCGCAAGTATCTGAAGCTAAATCATTGGTTTCGCATGGATTTGAAGCTAAACGTTCTACATCGCATTGATTTGAAGCTAAATAATGTGTTTAGCTTGGATATGAAGCTAAACCTTCTACATCGTATTGATTTGAAGCCAAATCATGTGTTTCGCTTGGATATGAAGCTAACTCGTTTGTTTCGTCTTCATTTGAAGCTATATAACTTATATCGCAAGTATCTCACGCTTAATCATTTGTTAGGCATGGATTTGAAGATAAACCTTCTACATAGCATTGATTTAAAGCTTAATCATGAGTTTTGCATGGATTTGAATCTCTCTCCTTTGTTTCTACTGCATTTGAAGCTATATCACTTATATCGCATGTATCTGATGCTATATCATTTGTGTCGCATGGATTTGATGCTGAGCCTTCTACTTCGTATTGATTTGAAGCTAAATCATGTGTACTGCATGGTTTTTGAAGCTAATTCATTTCATTCGTCTGCATTTGAAGCTATATCAGTTATATCCCAAGTGTTTGATGCTAAATCATTTGTTTCGCATGGATTTGATGCTAAACCTTCTACATCTCACTGATTTGAAGTTAAATCGTGTTTTTCGCTTGGATATGATGCTAACTCGTTTGTTTCGTCTGCATTTGAAGCTATATAACTTACATCGCCAGTATCGGAAACTAAATCATAGGTTTCGCATGGATTTGAATCTAAACGTTCTACATCGCATTGATTTGAAGCTAAATCATGTGTTTAGCTTGAATATGATGCTAACTCGTTTGTTTCTTCTGCATTTGAAGCTATATCACTTATATCGCAAGTATCTGAAGCTTATCATTTCTTAGGCATGGATTTGAGCAAAATCTTCTACATAGCATTGATTTGAAGCTAAATCATGTGTTTAGCTTGAATATGATGCTAACTCATTTGATTCGTCTGCATTTGAAGCTACATCACTTATATCATATGTGTTTGAAGCTAAATCATTTGTTTCGCATGGATTTGAAGCTAAACCTTCTACATCGCATTGATTTGAAGTTAAATCATGTTCTTCGCTTGGATATGATGCTAACTCGTTTGTTTAGTCTGCATTTGAAGCTATATAACTTACATCGCAAGTATCTGAAGCTAAATCATTGGTTTTGCATGGATTTGAAGCTAAACGTTCTACATCGCATTGATTCGAAGCCAAATCATGTGTTTCGCTTGGACATGAAGCTATCTCGATTGTTTCGGCTGAATTTGAAGCTATATCACTTATATCGCAAGTATCTGAAGCTTAATCATTTGTTAGGCATGGATTTGAAGATAAACCTTCTACATAGCATCGATTTAAAGCTTAATCATGAGTTTTGCAAGGATTTGAATCTGTCTCATTTGTTTCTCCTGCACTTGAAGCTGTATCACTTATATCG